>NC_057713.1:131525062-131595698 GCF_004010195.1 Chiloscyllium plagiosum
GCACCTTTCCACAATCTGTTTCCCCATCTGTTTCTCCACATCTCTGCTGCTATTGGGGGGCCTATAGTAAACACCCAACAAGGTGACTGCACCTTTCCTATTTCTGACTTCAGCCCATACTACCTCCAAAGGCAGATCCCCCTTGAACTGCCTTTCTGCAGCTGTTATACCATTTCTAATTAGCAACGCTATCCCCCCTCCTTTTTTACCACCCTCCCTAATCTTACTGAAACATCTGTAACCAGGAACCTCCAACAACCATTCCTGTCCCTCTTCTATCCATGTTTCCGTGATGGCCACAGCATCGTAGTCCCAGGTACCGATCCACGCCTTAAGTTCACCCACCTTATTTCTGATACTCCTTGCATTGAAGAATACACACTTGAGCCCATCTATGTGTCCGCAAGTACTCCCTGTCATTGCTACCTTCTCCACAGCCTCCCTACATTCTTGGACATCCTGACAAACAGCTAGCCTACTTGCTGGACTACAAGTCCGGATCCCATCCCCCTGCCAAATTAGTTTAAACCCCCCCCAAGAGTGCTAGCAAACCTACCTCCCAGGATATTCATCTTCACCTTTTTAGAAGAAATCCCTGAGGAAAAAATACAATAGCTATTCTTTTCTCTTCTTTGTGCCGATCACTCAACAAATCGAGGAACAGTTGAGAACACAGGCCCAGTTTGCCCAATCCTTTCTCATATGACAGACCTGTCATCCCAGGACTAAGTCCAGTAAGCCCTTGTTGCACTCACTCTATAGCAATAATATCTTGTCTGAGATAAGGAGACTGAAGCTACACACAATATTCCAGATGCGGTCTAACCAAGCACCTCTGCGATTGAAGCAAAACTTTACTACACCTGGACTGATTCTCAAAACCACTCTCCAAATTCCTGCTCGCCCTGTAATTATCAGGCTGAACTATTCGATTGTTCAGACCAGTTTAAGCATCAGAATGCCAGGTCAGTGACTATGTCACTTTCTGGATCCCACCTTATCTTCTGTGTTTCAGTATAAGCGAAATCAAAAGGCATTGTTTAGTGGTTTCTGTGGTCTTTGATTTTTGTCAAAAGTTTGCATCTTTCACCAAATCCCTGTGTAACTAAATTACTCCCCATCTCTTAATTTTAAATGTACCCTTCACTAACCCAACAAAATGAAACAGTATTTCCCTATTCACCAGATCAGAAGTTTAATGATTTAAAGCACTAGTATTTACTTCCTTTATCATTCACGTGGAAATAGTCCTGACAACTACAGTTTCATTCTTTTTTAGATGGTAAAGCTAAGATAAACATGTTCTGATGCTTCAGAATCATTTCTGTAATGGAGCTTACCAAGTAACATGCACCACTGTATAACTGTGGCATAGCCTACATTTTTTGATTAATTGCATCATTGCTTTATTATACTTGCATTCCATTTTATAAAACCCAACATAATACTTTTTTAACAATCTGTATGTACTTGCAGTTTCTGTATCTGAACACACATAGGTATCCAAGGGAAAGTGTGACAATCTTCTCTCTGCTGCCTGGAGAGGCGGGACGTACCACCAGCACTTCACCGGAGGCTCACTGATGATGTTACCTAGTATGGTGATGAAGTGTCTGAAAACAAACATTCAAGCTCAGCGAGCTAACTTAAGTGCTTATCATCAACCTGAGCTACAAATCTTCTCAAAAATCCTTCTAACACTGTTACTCCACCCACCTCCTTCCAAGACTCATGGTCTACCATTCCTGCTCCACCTTCTTTCAATGGTTCTCACCAAACCCGTCTCTAAACTACTAACCCTTTCAGCCATTCCAGATTGTGGAAGGAGCAATCACTGAGTGAGTTTTATGTTGTTTCCTGACTGACTTCCCAGTAATTTCCAGATGTGTCGAATCTAAACTGCAGGACTGACCAATCCCTTTGACTGAGATTGGACAATGACCAGTATTGAACATGGCAACCCTCTCTGAATGACTTTCATCTCTCTGGACTGGACTATGGTCTTCTCCCCTTAGACTTTCAAGCATAGCCATTTGATTGTAGCATTTGTAATGTCTTCACTGTGTAACCTGTTGACATAAGCCGTGGATGTGACACTGACTTGGCATGTACCAAACATAATGAGGACATGATGACCCAGTGGTCTTATTGTTAGACCATTAATCCAGAGACTTAGATAATCTTCTGGGGACCCTGGTTGAATCTCACCATGGCAGATGGTGGAGTTAAAATTCAATATTAAAAATCATCTCCATCTTGATCATTACTCCCCAACACCACAGGGCACACTCAATGGGCAGTGGCCAGCTACACTCTTTGTCCATGGAGCTTGATGTCGTCAAAGCACCAACCCAACCTCATCATCACAACACACCTCTGAATAAATTCTAATCCAGTTCAGCTCTTCAATTCTGCACTTTGAAGCTCACTGGCACTTTACATTACATTAAAAGTCTAACAGTAACCATGAAACCATTGCTGATTGTCAGGAAAAACCCATCCGGTTCACTAATGTTCTTGATCGAAGGAAACTGCGATCCTTATCTGGTATGGCCTACATGTGACTCCCGACCCACAGAAACGTGGGTGATTCTCAACTGCCCTCTGGGCAATCAGAGATGGGTAATAAATGCTGATCCAGTCAGCGACATGCACATTCTATGGGTAAAAGAAAATATCAGACCCCTTAACTGTTCATTAAGTGACAGTGAGGAAGCAAGCTAAGAGGCCTGAGACCCTGGCATTTTATTCCAGTGCATGTGATGGGTTCCTACCCCATTGTGTGCAGTGTGCCTGGTAGCATTATTGCAATGTAAAGGCATAGTGTCTCGAGGTGACTCTTGAAGAACTGGAGCAGGCACAGCGGGCTGAAAGGACTCTTCCTGCACCGTAACCATTCTGTGATTCTGAGCTACAATATAGATTGGATTCTAGGAAAAGCATTTGATTAGATTAATTTGTTTATTTTTCTGTGTAAGGCTTTGCAAACATACCATAGTGATCCTTCAATGCGACGGCTTCTGAAACAACTGTACTTCTACATCATGCCAGTGTTTAATGTAGATGGATACCACTATAGCTGGACCACTGTGAGTGAATCATGTTTAAAGCAAAGAGCAATTCTAACTCTAGATTTTGTTCTTGCACTTCTTAAGTAATCAGCTTGAACTCCTGGCTTAATATATTAACAAATAAGCTTGAAGAACAATAAATCTTTTACTTTTAATCATATATAACAAAAATCGAGCAGTGAAATAAGTACAATGTGGTGACATGCCTCTGTATAGTCCATTGACCTACTGTTTTATCTGTCATTACAATAAAGGTGGAGAAGTTCTTCAGAAACTTCAACTCTTATTGTGTTTTGAAACATGAACAATTTTTGCATCATGTTTAGGATCGTTTCTGGAGAAAGACACGTTCTAACAGTACCAATTTCAATTGCCATGGAGTTGATGCCAACCGTAACTGGAAGGTCAAATGGTCTGGTAAGTTCTAATGTAGGATACAATTCATCTCACTTTTGTCTTTTTAATAAAGAATTTTAGAAAAGAATTGTACTATTTGGTATGACATATTAATTCAGGCAGGACTAGATCCTTGGTCTATTTGATCTACTTACACATTTCCCACGGACTATCCGGATCTATTTGTTTCGGCACTTTATATGGTAAAAGTAAAGTCACCATAGTCATACTGCACTATCAGACTGCTCTATCATTAGGGAGAGAGATGACTAGTGGTGACTTAGTCTGAGGGTCACTGCGCCTCAGGCGAGGGGAGAGGTTGAGAAGGAGAATCCTTCACGGTAGCCTCAGGCGTGGGAACAAACCCACAGTGTTAGTGTCATTCGTTGGTCTTTCATTCTTTCATTTTAACTCCACCATCTGTCGTTCATTTATTCATTCATCCAGCCAACTGAACTGACTGACCCTCCCAGGGATTATATAAGAAAGATAACCCAGAAACTGACCATTTGACCCAAACAGTCTCATATCCATTTTATGTTCCACTTGTGCTCCCCCATCTTTCTTTGTCTGTAACTAACATTGTCACTGTCTGTTCCTTCTCCTTCATTCACCAGTCTACTTTCCCATTAAGCGCATCCATATTGTTATCTTCAACTATTCACAAGTTCCAAATTCTCACTACAATTTCAAAAAACAGTTTATTCCGTGTCTCTTCTTGGATTTCTTGCTGACTGTCTCTAGTTATGCTCTTCCCCACAAAAAGAAACATTTGCTCTTGAATCATTTAAAATGTTAAATATCTGTTTCTGCTGGTATTTTGGTTATGTCAGCATCACTATATTTTTTCTGCCCATATTTTTATTTCATTATGAATGTGGTAACATGATGGTGATGATCAGTTAAAATTTATTTTTTGTGTGTGATGTTGATTGAGGTTTAAATATTGGCCAGAACACTGGAGATATCTCCATGCCTCATCTTTGAAATAAAATCACGGGTCTTTTACATGCAATGCAGTAATACAATACAATACAGGCAAATGGAGTTTAATGTGGACAAGTGTGAGGTGATACACTTTGGACGGAGTAATCAGAATGCAAAATACTGGGCTAATGGTAAGATTCTTGGGAGTGCAGATGAGCAGAGAGATCTCGGTGTCCATGTAGACAGATCCCTGAAAGTTGCCACGCAGATTGACAAGGTTGTGAAAAAGGCATACAGTGTTTTGGCATTTATTAATAGAGGGATTGAGTTCCGGAACCAGGAGGTTATGCCGCAGCTGTACAAAGCTCTGGTACAGCCAAACTTGGAGTACTGTGTACAGTTCTGGTCACTGCATTATAAGAAGGATGTGGAAGCTTTGGAAAGGGTGCAGAGGAGATTTACTAGGATGTTGCCTGGTATGGAAGGAATGTCTTACAAGGAAAGGCTGAGGGCCTTGAGGCTGTTCTCAACAAAGAGCAGATACCCTCCCAGCATGTAGGACTGTGTACACCACTCCAATGCATTGATCTTTAAACCAGGAGCTGTTTCACTCCCAGCATGTAGGACTATGCACACCATCCTAGTGCATTGATCTGTAAGCCAAGAGCAGTTACCATCCGAGCATCGAGGACTGTGTACACCACACCAGTGCATTGATCTGTAACCCAGCAGCAGCTACCCTCCCAGCATGTGGAGCTGAAAATGTGTTGCTGGAAAATCGCAGCAGTGCAGGCAGCATCCAGGGAACAGGAGAATCGACGTTTCTGGCATAAGCCCTTCTTTAGGAAGGTTCATGAAGAATGGCTTATGCCCGAAACGTCGATTCTCCTGTTCCCTGGATGCTGCCTGACCGAATACAATAATACAATACAATACAGCAATATAATACAATACAGTATGAAATAGCACAGGAACAGGCCCTACAGCCCATCAAGCTTACCCCAATTCCTAATCTTTATTTAGACCCACTACTTATTGCCCACTTGCCATATCTATGCCTCTGTTCACCTCACATTCATGTTGCTAACATGCCTGCTTCCATCACTTTCACTGGCAGTGTGTTCCAGGCGTTCCCCATCCTCCGTGTGAAACATTTGCCCCGCACTTCTCCTTTGAACTTTCCCCCTCTTGTCTTGAACCTGTGCCCTCTTGTGGTTGGCGTTTCCACCCTGGGAAAAAGCCTCTGACTATCCAGCCTGTCTGTGCTCTCGTAATTTTGTAGACCTCTATCAGGCCGCCTCTCAGCCTCTCCCTTTCCAGTGAAAACAATCCAAGTTTATCCAACCTATCCTCTGAAATAAAACCCTCCTGACCAGGCAACATCCTACTGGAACAGGCAGCTAAGGTCTAAGCATTATTCAAGAGACAGCCATGCCTCGGATATAACAGTAACCCCTCAGTCTTTTTTTTCCAAGAGGAAAGAGCCAGCTTATTAAATCTTTCTCTGGTGTGTACAACCATGTACTTCTGGCACTATTCATTCAAGTTCTCTCTGCACTCTCTGCAGTGACTCTGTGTGCTTTTATAAATGGTGACTAGAAATTCACACAGTACTCTGTATAGTTTACCAAGGACTACTTTTTAAATTCTAAACCTGCTGACATAAAGTCTTGTGCTAGGTTTCCAAGTTCAATAGTCATGAATAGTATTTGTTGGGAAAACGTTACTTTGGTGAATCCCATCAGTTTCCTGTACCCTACTGTTGTCCATGATCTGTTATAAATATTTCCACCCTATTAATAAAAAAAAACAGTCCAATTGGTCCAGTCTTTGATTTGGTTGCTCTTGTTCTTGAACTTCACATAAAACCTGCTCAAATCTTCTTATAACCTTTAAACTCATATCAAACTATGGCTCTGTCTTTCTTCAAGCAAGAGCATTCCCAAATGAACTATCATTTCACAACTCTCTCTTTCTCTGAGTCTCTGATATTTATGGGGAGGTGTTGAGTGGTCAGGTGGTGGCAGTGATAGCTCTGCAAGTCTGAAAACTCAGAAGAAGGGGTTTTCCTTTGGTGCTCTGCATTTAAAGACAAGATAAGATTACTGTATTTTCACCCACTTCCTAGTTGCAGCCATCCTAGTTGCTATTGGGCAGATAGGCCTTCGGCACCAGCCCAGAGGCCAGGGTTATGAGTTGAGGAACTTGGAGGAGGGAGAATCAAATGCTGGGGGTGTATTGATTATGGGGGAAGAGCTTATGGAGTGAGGTTAGAATTTAAGGGGAAGGGTTGAGCTCAGAGGTCGGTTAGCAAAGAAGGAATCAAGGTATCAGAAAGACCAGAATGAGCTGGAGTAGAGCTTAGGTGGGAGACTGGAAAGACCAACGATGAGAAATTGGACCATGGGGTCATTTTTGTTTTGAGATGGGCTGATCAGATCAAAATTGTGGGGGAGCAATAGGGGAGGTAGACTAGTTTGAAGAGCCAAATGGAAGTGATGATGCTACTTTTTGTCTACACACAATATTGGGAAGGTATTTCCCTCCTCGGGGATTCACCTCCTTTCACCCATTAGAACCCAGGTGACTCATCTTCAATTTAAAATAGAGTAAAAAAATCCGAAGTGTGCAGCCATATTAAGTTATTTAAATGAGCAAACCATCTCCTAGGAGCAATATGTCTGACCACCTCCATCCCTCCCTCATAACATCTGAAAAGTGGGAGAAACACTTTTCAGGTTTGAGATGTTTAACATTTTCATATGTCTCCTGAACCAACTTCACTTCCTGGGTTCCTTAATCATCACAACGCCTTTGTTTAGCATCCTTACACTATTTATATGCCAAAAGATAACTTTGAGATTTCCCTATGAGTCAGATGTCAACCTTTTCACGCAAACCTTCTTTTATTATCTCATTTTTGCTTTGTCACCACCATTCTGAACCTTCTGTATTCAGCTTGGTTCTTACTTGCTTTTCTAACTGCACTTGTCATCAATACACTTTCTCATCTTTAACTTAGCCTTAAATAGTTGACAATTTCTTTTGTCAGTTAGGGAGCTCTGGATTTGTTTAGCCTACCTTTTCCTCAAAAGGGAAAGTTCGGACATTATTATGCAATTTGAAAGGCAATCCTTCATTATCCATATTGGCTCACGAACGTTCTCTAGTTAAATATTTTTAAATCATATTGTCCCATTGACATAAAATGCTCACAACGACCTTATCCAAATGCCTTATTAACAGGCTAATTGAACAAGCTGGAAACATTGTATGCATGTTCAATTCTTCTATTTTTTTTAATTAAAAGCAGCAATAGCATAAAATCACCATCCTCCCAATTAGATTAGATTACTTACAGTGTGGAAACAGGCCCTTTGGCCCAACAAGTCCACACTGGACCACCGAAGTGTAACCCACTCCCCTCTTCACCTAACACTACAGGCAATTTAGCACGGCCAATTCACCTGACCCGCACATTTTTTAAGATTGTGGGAGGAAACCGGAGCACCCAGAGGAAACCCACGCAGACACTGGGAGAACGTGCAAACTCCACACAGTCAGTCGCCTGAGGCAGGAATTGAACCCGGGTCTATGGCGCTGTGAGGCAGCAGTGCTAACCACTGTGCCACCATGCTGCCCACAAACTGTGCTTGAGCATGTTAGTAAAGAGTTGTAAAATACTTTTGGACAAATTTTGACAAGACTAACTTGTAAATATTTCCGTTTTGAAATCAAAAGTTAAAGGTATAAAATAAAATGTAGAGTTCAAGAAGCAAATAGGGGAGTTTATAAATAATGCAGTGGCTAAATACACAAAACAAATCTCCAAAGTAAATTGAATTAGAGTTTTGTTTAGAGTCATAGAGGCCTAATTTGTCACTGCTGTCCGGTTTTCACAATTAGTCTATTCCCATCTGCTTGCATTTAATCCATATCCCTCCATAGTATCCCATCCATATAACTGTCCAAATGGCTCTTAAATGACCAGAATTTGTTTTGTTATATTTGCAGTAGTTGCTGATAATTTGGGCAAGAATTATATGTTAACCTTATGTTCAGTGAATTGTGAATACAACACAATCATTTTCTTTCAGTACAGACAGCATTACACAACATGCAACGTGCTGGCCATTTATATCTGCTATGACACCCACCAACAAAAAACGAGGGGCGTAAAAAAATAAAATAAAATGTCTCTCAGAAATATAAATTTAAACATTAAAAAGATCTATGTTTATGTCGTATAGTAGATTATATAAGAACAAAGAGAACAAAGAAAGTTTACAGCCCAGGAACAGGCCCTTCAGCCCTCCAAGCCTGAGCCGAACCAAATGTACTGTCTAAACCTGTTGGTCAATTCCTAAACATCTGTATCCCTCTACTCTCCAACTACTCATGCATTTATTCTGACGCATCTTAAATGAATCTACCGCGCCTACCTCTACCACCTCTGTTGGCAACGCGTTCCAAACATCCACCACCCTCTGTGTGCAGTACTTGCTGCGTGTATCCCCCTTAAAAATTCCACCTCTCACCTTGAAAGTGTGACCTCTTGTTATTGAATCCTTCACCCTGGGAAAAAGCTTGTCTCTATCCACCCTGTCTATACCCTTCATGATTTTATAAACCTCAATCAGGTCCCCCCCTCAATCTCCTTTTTTCTAATGAAAATAAACCTAACCTACTCAACGTCTCTTCATAGCTAGCACCTTCCATACCAGGCAACCTTCTCTGCATCCTCTCCAAAGTGTCCACATCCTTTTGGTAATGTGGCGACCAGAAGTGTACACAGTGTTATAAATGCAGCCAAACCAATGTCTTGTACAATTTTAACGTGATGACGATGTTACTCTGACAAGGAGAAAGAAGAATTTGGAAATTAGAGAGCTACATTCAGTAATCTGGGTGCCATGTTGGCACAGTAGTTAGCACTGCTGTCTCACAGCGCCATGGACCTGGATTCAATTCCAGCCTCAGGTGACTGTCTCTGGGGAGTTTGCACATTCTCCCAGTGACTGCATGGATTTCCTCTGTGTGCTCTGGTTGCCTCACACTGTCCAAAGATGTGCAGGTTGGGTGGATTGGCCATGCTAAATTTCTCATTGTGTGCAGGCTAGGTCGATTAACTACGGGAAATGCAAGGGGTTGGGAAGCATTTCAGAGGGTCAGTGCAGACTTAATGTGCTGAATTGTCTGCTTCCACACTGTAGGGATTCTATGAATCTATAAATATACAAACATAGGTAAAGGGAATACAGTACATTATATTACAGTATTGAAGAGAATGAGAGACCCTGATTCTAGAATAAGGACAAACTAGAGATACCAGGGACTAAAAAGATTGATAAATTAATGAAAGGAATTAGCTCCTAAACGTGTATGTGTGGACACCGAGATACATAGAAATAGTATCAACGAGGGCTAGCTGTAGTGTTTGTATAAAAGCAAAGCTTAAAGCAGATTAAACCTGAAGCATTGAGTGAATTTTCTTTTCAATGTTTGAGAAAAGTTTCCCATTTGATGTGTCATTATACCTCAAACACCGTGGAAGTATTTCTAGGTGTCAATATCATCTGCTGAAAATGTGTTGCTGGAAAAGCGCAGCAGGTCAGGCAGCATCCAGGGAACAGGAGAATCGACGTTTCGGGCATAAGCCCTTCTTCAGGAATGAAGAAGGGCTTATGCCCAAAATGTCGATTCTCCTGTTCCCTGGATGCTGCCTGACCTGCTGCGCTTTTCCAGCAACACATTTTCAGCTCTGATCTCCAGCATCTGCAGACCTCACTTTTTTCCGTCAATATCATCTGCAAGGTTCAAATAATATTATTTTCATTTGATATCGTCACTTGGTTCATTGCATCATCACAATTCCTCAATAAGTTTAATGACTTTAATCACTCTCGGGTGTCTGTGTTTCTCTGGCTTTTATTTATAAATTTTTCCCTAATTGATTAGGTGAAGGAGCTTCCTTACATCCTTGTGCCGATACATACTGTGGACCTGTTCCAGAGTCTGAGCCAGAAGTAAAGGCTGTTGCAAGATTCCTGCATAAACACAAGAAACAAATTAAAGCATACATTTCATTCCATGCATATTCACAAATGTTACTATATCCATATTCCTATAAGGATGCAATCATTCCCAATTTCAAGTGTGTGGTAAGTAGAATTAACCTGAATTAGTAATTTCAATTCATTAACTCTAAGCATTGTCAAAAAATTTCTATTCAACCATGTGCAACATATTTACATAATTGTTCCTGAGAGACATGAATGCACTGATTTGGCAGAAACAGTTGTTGATATATTTGTTGCTTATTTATTAAGCAATAATTACTGGCTAGGAAACAAATTTACATAGAATTTATTTGATTTGTAGTTCATTTCACAAAGTTGAAACTGCTGTAAAAGCAATAGAAGGAGCAAGTCATAGTCTAGTACTGAGCAAAACATGACAGTTTGCCAAACTAATGTTTGAGGAGTCTTACAATGAAGATTGCATAGCTTTCGAACTATCATTTGTGCTAAATATTTTTTGGAGGAGAGTGAGTGCGGAGAATAGGATGCCACAGCCCAGAGCTTCCAAAGCAGGAATTCAAGATTGTTACTATCTGCTGTACCTCATGTTGCTGATGAGGTACTGGTCTGTACTCAATTTAAAGAGAAGCCTCTCTAAAGATGCATGAATTCAGACTTGAAACCAAGTAAAGCAATTTAGGTGTTTTCAAGGAGCAGTGACTACAATATAAGTTTTTTACATTACTTCAAGATACCAACAGTTGTGTGATGAGACAAAGGGCTTGTGTCCAGGCATGGGCATAGACCCTCCATCTGGATAGTTTGCCAGTTGGCAGAGGGTCAAAGAGAGATTAGCTTAGGGTTTGTTAGAGCTGAATATCAGCAGTGTATGGGACTAACCCAATGTTTCCAGGTAACATCACAAAATATAACATGCAAATCATGAAGGGGTAAGTTTGGGGATATAGCGTTGGATTCTAACAGTGTAGTGTTTATAATACAGAACCACGCACTCTGTTCAATGGTACCCCTGCATGTTCTAAAAAAGGCTTTGGGCCAATTGATGCCACAAAAGCTCATTCACTAAGATTGATTAAGATGTTTCACACCATTCATTTCTGCTCTAGCCTACTAATGATTCCAGTCCACACAATGTGATTGACCTCTAATGTTTTCTGAAGTGACCAATCAGACTGCTCCATTGTAAACGGAGAAGGGCTTATGCCCGAAACGTCAATTCTCCTGTTCCCTGGATGCTGCCTGACCTGCTGCGCTTTTCCAGCAACACATTTCCAGCTCTGATCTCCAGCATCTGCAGACCTCACTTTCTCCTGCTCCATTGTAAACAAATGCAACAAAACAAAATGATGTGAAATATCAAGCACATCTATCAGGAATGACCCTGGCATAAGGCTATCGCGAGAAAGTTGCAGTTCCAGTCTATGTTGCAGAGTACTGGTTGCAAACATCCCGGGATTGGTGTCCTTTTTTTCTACGCTATCCCACAGATTAGTAAAAACGTTGCATGATAACATTCACAGAGGCATTACCTAACAACTAACATCCTTCATCACATTTCCTAGGTTGGGTTGAACTCATTGACAGAATGGACTCAGCAGAGGAAGCACTGCAGTATACACAGCACCTTTGGCATTTTCACATTGACAGTGGCCTTAATGGCTTCAGGTTGAACATGGCCAAGACAACTTCTTTCTGCTGACCAGCCGCTTCTGTTCCCTGTGCCTCTGACTCATGAGAACCGTTCCGTGTTCAAAACTAAAACTGCACCTGAATTTTACAACAGGGAAATAGACCATTTATCCAGTAGTTCATTGCTCATGCTTCTGTTCCACACTGGCCAAGTCTCACCTTAATTCATCTCACCCCACAATGAAATCCTTCTTTTTGTTTTCCTCTATGTACTTACTCAGGTTTCTCTTAAATACGTTTGTGCTGTTCAATCACAGCCAGTCTCCATCCCAGACTCTTTGCTTTTCTCATTGTGCTCTTGTCAAATTTTTATTTCCAAATCCATGAACTTTATTGGAAAACTGCGCTGCATTTCACCTTAAAACACAACTCCAGTGTCTTTGATCCCTGTTTAAATTTTAATGTAACTTTCAACCACCAGTTGAGTTCTCTGCTCAACTTAATAGTTCTGGTTTTTCAGCTTCATTTGCATTAACATTCTACAGCAAGGATTTACTTTTCTCAACCAAAATACATCTTTATGTCTCTTGACTTTATGGTGATCTTGAACCACACCATTCGTATTTACTGTCCTATCACCAATTCTCTACACTTCCTGAAAGGCATATCTTCGATAGTGCATCCTCTGATAACCTACTGTCTAAATATCTTTTGAACTTGAGTCTTATGTCAAACCAGTCTCCAAATCTGAGTGAAAATTCATCAATATCTGTATTAATGACATCCATTTTTATTTCATTACAGCACATCCGACTTTAGCATTTGACCTCCTCCTAGTGTCTCCTTCTTCTTTATTTACCACCAGGATAAATTCATCTGAATAATTATTGCATTACCAAGCCTAAGTGACCTGCATTTTATTTGTGTCCATTCAGGTGTACATTTTGTCTGTCAACCCAGACTCCAGACCATATCTCATAAAGTCATAGAGATGTACAGCACAGAAACAGACCCTTCGATCCCACTCATCCATGCTGAGCAGATATCCTAAACTGATCTAGTCCCATTTTCCAGCATTTGGCCCATATCCCTCTAAACCCTTCCTATACATATTCCCATCCAGGTGCCTTTTAAGTGTTGTTATTGTACCAGCCTCCACCACTTCCTCTGGCAGCTCTTTCCATACACGCACCACCCTCTGCATGAAACAATTGCCCTTTGATCCCTTTTAAACCTTTCCCCTCTCACCTCAAAGCTATGTCCTCTCAGTTTGGACTCCCCTACCCTGGAGAAAAGACATTGCCTACTCACCCTATCCATGCCCCTCATGATTTTATAAATCTCTATAAGGTCACCCCTCAGCCTCCAACGCTCCAGGGAAAACAGCCCCAGCCTGTTCAGCCTCTCCCTACAGATCACACCCTCCACTCCTGGCAATATCCTTGTAAATCTTTTTGTTCTGCCTTTTTTTCTGTTTTTCTTCTTACAACTCTGTTCTTCATCCCTCCCTGACAATGTCCCCTCTTTTTGTGCCTCCCCACATTCTCCTCTTTTGATAACTCTACCTTCTCAAATGCTGCCCCACATTTTTGTACCACTTGACCTTTTTATTCTCCTGCCCCTGCCCTGATCTTAACTCCGAGGAGAAAGTGAGAACTGCAGATGCTGGAGATCAGAGTCAAGAGTGTAGTGCTGGAAAAGCACAGTAGGTCAGGCAGCATCCGAGAAGCTCTCCTGTTCCTCGGATGTTGCCTGAGCTGCTGTGCCTTTCCAGCACGACACTCTCGACTCTGATCTTAACTCCCTCTTGCTAAGACTATAGCTCCCCTCTCCTGTTATCCACTGAAATGTTCACCATGGCACTCATCACTCCTTCTTTAGCAACCACAGCCTCAACCGCTCAATACTGCTCCCTTGCTATCCTTCACATTTTGCCTAGGGCATGCTGGAACATCACTCGATAACCTTTACTAATCCAACTTGTTTTTATCAGTGCTGACGCTATGGTCTCCACCAGCTGGTGAACTATCACTGCCCTTCTCTTCCTCTCACTCCAGAAAGTGCATTCACTCAAGAACAAGACTCTTGCAATCCATAAACACTTCCTTTCTGAGACATCTTCACTGCTTTCCTTTCCCAGTCTCTGTACAGAATTAAATTTCATCCTCAGTGATTTCAAGCTCTATCTCAATTCATCACGTTCTCTTTCCTCAGAGATCACTTCTCCTATTTGCATTAATCTCTCTCGATCTATGTAAACTCCCCATTGCCAAAATAAAACCAACAACTGCAGATGCTAGAGATGTTAGAGATGAAGATATTAGGAGGAAGGTATAAAGGAGATGTCACAGGTAGGTTCTTTATGCAGAGAGTTGTGAATACATGGAATGCGTTGCCAGCTGTGGTGGTGGAAGCAGAGTCATTGGGGACATTTACGCGACTGCTGGATATGCACATGGATAGCAGCGAGTTGAGGGGTGCATAGGTTAAGTTACTATATTTTACATAGGGTTAAATCTCAGCACAACATCGTGTGCCAAAGGGCTGTGCTGTACTTTTCTATGTTCTATGTGAAACACAAAGAGAAATTGCTGGAGAAACTCAGCAGTTCTGGTAGCAACTGTGAGAAGAAAGCAAAGTTCACCTTTGAACCAGTGACTCTTCATCAGAACATCAGAACTCTCCTCATGAAGGGACATCGGACCTGAAACACTAACTCTGCTTTCTTTCCATTGATGCTGCCAGGCCTGTTGAGTTTCTCCAGCCATTTCTGTTTTCCTTTCGTATTCCTTACCGCTTCCTTGATTTTGCTATCTCATGTTGCCTCACTATATGTCAATCGAAAACAAGGCCATTTCTGATCACTTCCTAGGAACAGTGTCCACACACATCTACCTTCACCTGTGTCACCCTCTTTCCTTCTGTGCAGTCTGCAGGAAAAGATATTCTTCCAAATCCCTAACAGTGATACTTTCAAAATTCCAACTGTCTAACCTTTGACCCAACAGTCTCCACAACATTTCTGTAGCCACTAAATTGCTCAACCACGTCCACACCTCCAAACCTGTTCTCCACTAAAGCCACTACACTGATGTTTGGCTCATTTCCCATGGTACACCACTCCTCTCCAGTCCCTTAAATCCAAAGGAGACAGATTTGGAAAGAAATGGCTGTTTTAGCCCTTTACTGCAAGATCTGGTAGGACCACAGAATGTACCATCAGGTCCTATTTATGTCAGCTAAGATTGCTCACTCTTCTGTTATCATCCTGGAATGCAAAGATGGCCCCTCTTCTACAAACAATCTCCTCTCCCTTGGTTTCCATCACTTCATCTCCAATGGGATGCTAAGTTGCTAAGTTTGAATCACTGAGTTAACTGCTTCCCTCTCTTCTCTTCATCGTTGAGCAAAGCTTTCTCCTGCCGGAACTTTCATCTTTCTCTAGTTTCTCTCCAGACTGCTCTCATCTTGTCCATGTGACCTAGTACTTATTTGTAGGGATGCTTCTTTGGTAAGGAGATAGGAGGGAACCGAGGATAAATCTTTCAGGAACGCTAGAGGTAATCATGTTGGAGCCAAAATCCATTTTTAAAAATGTGCTCATCAGTGTCCTAATTGCCGAATTGCCCTTGAACTGAATATCTTGCCTAATAACTGGATACCCATTTCAGAGGGTAGCTAAGAGGTAATCATATTGCTGTGAGCTTGGAGTCACATGTAGGCCTGACCAGGTAAGGATGGCAGATTTCCTTCTATGAAGGATATGAGTGATCCAGATGAGTTTTTTTAAACAATAATTGATAGTGATCAGCAGGGCATCCAAAACTGCACACAGTACTCTGGAAGAGGTCTCACTAACCTCAGCATGACGTCCCAACTCCTGTACTCCTGATTTCCCTCTTAAGAATATCATGGGGATTACCATTGACAAAATATCCAACTGGGTCAGCCATCTAAATACTGTGGCTGCAAGAACAGGTCAGAAGCTGCCAATTACCATCCACTTGTCTGGATGAATGCAGCTCCATGCACACTTAAAGAGCTTGACACAAGTTGGGAAAAAATTACGCTGCTTGATCTTCAGCCATCCCCCAAGTTAAATATTAATCATTTCCTTCATCATCAGTGAACAATGCCAGCGCTGTGTACCACGTGAAAGCTGCCCTGAGCTTCTTCAGCAGCACTCCAGTGATTGCTGTCACCCAGAGGCATGAGGGCAGCCAGTGTATGGGAATGCCACCACTTGGAAATTACCCTCAATGTCACATCCATCATCCTGACTTGAACTATATCACCCTTCCTTCCCTATCAATAGCTCAAAGTCCTGGAACATCTTGCTTAACAACACGTTGGGTACACCTACACCACACGAACTAGTGCAGTTCAAGAAAGCAGTTCAGCAGGACCTCTTCAAGGGCAAATCTCAGAATCGCCTTGGTGCAGAAAGAGGCTATTTGGCCCATAATGTCTGTGCCAGCTGGTGAGCATTTTAACTTTGTGCTCATCTCTTGCTTTTTCCCTGTAACGCTGCTCACTGTTTCTGTTTAAGTAATCACCCAGGCTCTCAAGTGCCTCAGTTGAACTTGCCTCCAGCACATTTCCAAGCCGTGCAGTCCATATCCTAACTACCCGCTGTGTAAGAAGGTCTTCACATTGCTCATTTGGTTTCTCTTTTGCAAAACACTTAAAAATTATGCCATCTGTTTCTCAACCCATTTCTGAGCGATAAGTACCAGCGATAGCCATATTCGCATCAACAAATAACGTAAAATCCAGTTCTATTCCAACATCACCCCTCACACCCCTTTTTACTCATCTGATCCCACAGTTTTCTTCACTCACTTACGGGGTAAGCACCCTGGGGAAGTTCTATATTGTTTCCTCTGTATGACTTGACTCATGTCAACATTATTGTGGTTAGATGTATCCATCGCTAGTTTGGAAGTCGGTTGTTTTCCCTTTCGAGAAGCTGATGCATGCCCCTATTCATTGTTGTTATATTGTCAGACTGTTTGCTGAAAATCTAGTCTTGCATTTTTCTTCAAGTTAAATGTTGAAAAGACAAAACCTCTCGTTCTCAGTCCCCGTCACAATCTGTTTTCAATACTGGCATCCTATTTGATCCAGAAATGAACTTCAAACCACAACAGCACCATTATAAAGACCATCTACTTCCATGTCTCTACCACCACTCGACACTGTCCCAGTTCAAACTCATTCATTGTTGAAACCTTCATCTGCATCTTTGTTACCTACAGACTGAAGCCATGCGATGCAGTCTTGCTCGGTCTCCTAAGATCTGCCTTTCTTAACCTTTAAGTTGTCCGTTCTCTGCCAACTATGTCCACATGTGCACCAAAGCTCATGAAAGCATTGTCCTTATGTTTGCTACTTAAATTGTCTTCCAGCTAAACCATGCCTAATTTTAAAAGTCCTCATTCTTATTTTCAAGCAATATTTTAGAACTGAGTTTAACTCAGGAATTTTAGGAATACAAGGACATTTTGATGTCTAGCTTCTGTGTGAAATTACTTCAACAAGTCCATTTGGCAGTGGGAATAGTTGATGGTAGAGATTGTAGTAAAGTCAGGAAGCTACAATCTCAGGATTGGGAACATGTTCATTATTTAACTGGTTACAAGATTGGACATGCTTTCTGAATACAGCTGGTATGGTCCAAAAGTAAAACAAAACAAGGGAAAGAAAAAACCAAGAAAAAAATGAATCCAGTAAAAACTCAAAACACAGTGGAGATCTGACCATTGGAACGGAGGTAGGCCATTCAGCCCATCAGTTCTGCTCCACCATTTAATGAATTCTTGGCTGATCCGATCATTCTTAACTCCATCTGAAATCAAAACAGAAAGTGCTGGAGAAACTCAAATGGTCCGGCAGCACATGAGGTAAGAGAAGTTGAGTTAACATTTTGAATCTCATGACTGTTCTTCAGAACATTGGATCAGACTATTGTTTATTTATAACCCCATGAAGTGAAACTATTTTGATTTATTGAGTTATATGGTGATCCTTAATATCACTCACTTGGCCTTACAATAATGTTAACAGCTTCACAAAACAATGCAAACTTTTCATTCAACTGAGACTTAAATTCTTTAAGTAACGAGCTTTATTATTTTTGTTTCATTTTTCAGGAATCTGCAGCATTTAAGGCAGTCAATGCGCTTTACTCAGTGTATGGTATCAAATACAAACATGGGCCAGCTTCAAGCATTTTGTGTAAGTTTTTATAATTAACAGTGAAGAAACAACGATATATATCTGAGTCAGGATGATAAGTGGCTTGGAGGGGACGTGCAGGTGGTGATGTTCCCATGTATCTGCTGCTCTCATCCTTCTAATGGAAGTGGGTATGGGTTTGGGAGGTGCTGTATAAGGAGCTTTGGTGAATTTCTGCAGTGCACCTTGTAGATAGCAGCAGCAGTGTGTACTGAGCATCAATGGTGGAAGGAGTGGATATTTGTGGATGTGGTGTCAAGCTGTACCCATTCAAGCAAGTGGGCAGTATTTCACCACACTCCTGACCTGTGCTGTGTAAATGATGGACAAGTTTTGGGGAATTGGGAGTTGAGTCACTTGCCACAGTATTCCTAGCCTCTGACCTACTTTTGTAGTCATTGTGTTTATGTGGCAAGTCCACTTGAGTTTCTGGTCAATGGTAAACCCCAGGATGTTGATAGTGGGGGATTCAGTGATGGTGAAACCCTTGAATTTCAAGGGACAATGATTTGATTGTTTCTTTTTGGGGATGGTCATTGTCTGGTATTAATGTGGCATGAATGTTACTTGCCACTTGTCAGCCCAACGCTTGATATTATCAGATCTTGTTGCACTTGAATATAGACTGCTTCAGTATGTGAGGGGTCACGAAAGGTGAACATTGTGCAATCATTGGTGAACATCCCCACTTCTGACCTTATGATGGAGAGATGGTCATTGACGAGGCAGCTGTAGATGGTTGGGCTTAGGACACTACCCTGAGGAACTCCTGCAGAGATGTCCTGGAGCTGAGATGACTGACCTGCATGAAACCACAACCATCTGCCTATGCGCTAGTTATGACACCAATCAGTAGAGTTTGCCCCCTGATATCCATTGATTGCACTTCTGCGAGAGCTCCTTAATGTCGCACATAGTTGAATGCAGCCTTGATGTCAAGCGCTGTCACTCTCACCTCCCCTCTGGAATCAGCTCTTTTGTCTATGTTTGAACCAAGAATGTAATGAGGCCAGCAGGTGAGTGGCCCTGGCTGTTTCATTTGGGGTGCAATCTGGGGCCAAGCAGAGTGGTGACTGTAGCAGTGACTGTAACATGTTGTGGGGCAGTTACAGTAGTGGGTAATGGAATGCCTAGTGGGGCAGTGACTGTAGCAATGACTGTAACATGTTGTGGGGGAGTGACTTTAGGAGGGACTGGAATGCCTAGTGGGAGAGTGACTATAGTGATGCCTGCACAATATTTAAAAGACTGCTGTGCACCGAGATGAGCACTGACTTTCTGAATGTGTTTCGCTCAGTCAGGGACCTTTTCTGAAGGTGTTGTGAGGGGGCGAGTGGTCTCGCTGTTCTACAGGGAGCTGGTGGACAGGGTGCAGTGAAGGAGAGTCCTGGAGGACTGGCAGAAAGAACCGTGCTTCAGACTCTGGGTCAGTACCTGCTTGATGCTGAGAAGGAAAGGCCAGCAGTGTTGAAAGAAAGTCAGTAACCAAGACCACTGCCTCAGACAATGTGCCAGACCCTTGTTTCTGCTACTGCACCCATCTCCCACCAAGGCACATGCTTAGGCTGAAACTATCTCAAAGTTCTTTAAGCTCTGAGTAGAATGATTACAAGAAGACATGTGCATGTCAATATCTGGCAAATGTCTTTGCTTTATCTACTTTATATTCAAATCACTGAGCTTCAATTAACTTCTATTAGCTTCAACTACTTTATACAGGTTCAGATAAATGTGTCTCACCGCCTTGTCTTCTCACTGGGGACTTTGACAGCTGGCACTGGGATCTATCTCAGATTCTGTGGCACTGGTCTCATGAATCCAGTCCAATGATGGGACAGAGACCCCCGTAGGAAGTATACTTAAGGTCTCAGCAACTGAAAACAGATGAAGCTTTGGAAGAATATCGGAAAAGTAGGACCAATCTGAAACGAGGAATTAAGAGGGTGAAATGCGGTCACGAAATATCTTTAGGGTTAAGGAAAATCCAAAAACCTTTTATTCACATATAAGGAGCAAGAGGGTAATTCAAGAAAGAGTGCCACACTCAAGGACAATGGAGGAAACTTATGCATAGAGTCAGAGAAAATGAGTGAGATTCTTAATGAGTACTCTTCATCAGTCTTCACTGTGGAGAGGGACATGGCGGATGTTGAGGGTAAGGATAGATGTTTGATTACTCTAGGTCAAGTCAGCATAAGGAGGAAGGAAGTGTTGGGTATTTTAAAAGGCGTTAAGGTGAACAAGTTCCCAGGTCAGGATAGGATCTATCCTAGGTTACTGAGTGAAGCAAGAGAGGAAATAGCTGGGACTTTACCAGATATCTTTGCAGCATCCTTGAACATGGGTGAGGTCCCTGAGGACTGGAGAATTGCTAATGTTGTCCCCTGGTTTAAGAAGGGTAGCAGGGATAATCCAGGTAATTATAGACCGGTGAGCCTGACGTCAGTGGTTGGGAAGTTGCTGGAGAAGATACTGAGGGATAGGATCTATTCCCATTTGGAAGAAAATGGGCTTATCAGTAATGGGCAGCATGGTTTTGTTGTGGGGAAGGTCATGTCTTATCAACTTAATAGAATAATTTGAGGAAGTGATGTTGATTGATGACAGAAAAGCTGCAGATGTCATATACATGGACTTCAGTAAGGCATTTGATAAGGTAAGGTTCCCCCCTCAACCTCTGTCTTTCTAATGATAATAATCCATAGTAGGCTGATGGAGAAAGCGAAGATGCATGGGATCCAGGGTGTACTAGCTAGATGGATAGAGAACTGGCGGGGCAGCAGGAAACTAGGAGTGGAAGGGTGTTTCTCAAAATGGAGAACTGTGACCAGTGATGTTCCACAGGGATCCATGCTGGGACCACTGTTGTTTATGATATACATAAATGATCTGAAGGAAGGTATAGGTGGTCTGATTAGCAGGTTTGCAGATGACACTAAGATTGGTGGAGTAGCAGACAGTGAAGGGGACTGTCAGTGAATACAGCAGAATATAGATAGATTGGAGAGTTGGGCAGAGAAATGGCAGATGGAGTTCAATCTGAGCAAATGCGAAGTGATGCATTTTGGAAGATCCAATTCAAGAGCAAACTATACAGTAAATGGAAAAGCCCTGGGGAAAATTGATGTATAGACAGATCTGGGTGTTCAGGTCCATTGTTCCCTGAAGTTGGCACCATAGGTTGATAGCATGGTCAAGAAGGCATATGGCATGCTTTCCTTCATTGGATGGGGTATTGAGTACAAGAGTCGGCTGGTCATGTTACAGTTGTATAAGACTTTGGTTCGGTCACATTTGGAATACTGTGTACAGTTCTGGTTGCCACATTACCAGAAGGGTATGGATACTTTGGAGATGGTGCAGAGGAGGTTCAACAGGATGTTGCCTGGGATGGAGGGTGCTAGCTGCGAAGAGAAGTTGAGTAGATTAGGATTATTTTCATTAGAAAGACAGAGGTTGAGGGGGGAACCTGAGTGAGGTCCATAAAATCATGAGAGGTATCGACAGGGTGGATAGCAAGGAGATTTTTTCCAGATTAGGGGATTCAATTACTAGGGGTCATGATTTCAAAATGAGAGGGGAAAAGTTTAAGGGAGATATGCGTGGAAAGTTCTTTATGCAGAGGGTGGTGGGTGCCCTGGAATGCATTGCCAGTGGAGGTGGTAGGGGCAGGAATGATAGCATCATTTAAGATGTATCTAGACAGATTCATAATTAGGCAGGGGGCAGAGGGATACAAATCCTTGGAAAATAAGCGACAGGTTTAGATCGAGGAACTGGATCAGCGCAGGCTTGGAGGGCCGAAGAGCCTGTTCCTGTGGTATAATGTTCTTTCTTCTTAGCATTAGATTCAGAATAGTAATATTATGTGCCTTATCACCATTTCCAAGTATTCCTCTGTGGAAAAAAAACAGTTCCAGGTGTCTCTCTGTTAACTGTCTCTCCGTTTCCTACATACCCAACCAAGGTGAATCCAGCTAAAACAGGCTGTTTTTCCACTATAGACAAGCGGGAAGTTGGAAGAACACAGCAAGCCAGGCAGCATCAGATTCAGTCATGAAAAAGGGTTACACCCGAAACATTGACTTCTCCACCTCCTAATGCTGCTTGGCTTGCTGTGTTCTTCCAGCTCCCTGTTTATCAACCTTGGATTCCAGCATCATTTTGTCTCTGTTTTTGCACTCAGCTGACTCTCCATGTAACTTTATACTTTCTTTAATTGCTCATTGTCATGTCCAATTACTCCAAAACAGTTAATCCTAAACAATCTGGTTTGGAGATCTCATTTTTAAAGTCCAATGCTACAATTCTTTACCAATCTCACAGTTGCCTGTAATGTCTTCCCACATCGCTAACTCTTTGTGACCTCTTCACTGCCTCCTCCTTCCCGGGGAACCTTACTACATTTCAGTGGATGAAAGGGTACCCAACATTAGAATCCTCGGCCCTTATGAGAAGAGAATCTTGACCTTGCAGGAGAAGATTGGCATTGCTCATGTGAGGATGTTGACATATCCATCTCCCACTAACTGAGTAATTACCAGTTCTCACAGGAACTGTCTGAGTCATAGTGGTGTGCAATCACCGGCGACTATGGCAAGGACTGAATGACATCACAGGTTCTAAAAAAGAGACAGTGCAAGATAGCTGACGATGACATATCCCTCCCAGATCGTCTCAATGCCTTCTGTGCTCACTTTGAGCAGAATTTCGGCGGACAGGTCGCACCTATCTGACAAGTCCTGACGAACCTATCCCAACAGTCACTGTGTCAGAGTCAGATCAGGTTTCCTTCATGTGAATCCAAGGAAAGTGATGGGACCAGACGGAGAATCAGGATGCACACTCAGAGCATGCGCAGATCAATTGACAGAGGTTTTCTCAGACGTCTTCAACCTCTCCCTGAAGCAGGCCACTGTCCCTGCCTGTTTCAAGAGGGCCAACACCATCCCTGTGCCTAGGAAGGCTCATGCAGCATGTCTCAATGACTACCGCCCAGTGACCCTAACTTTGGTGGTCATGAAGGGCTTTGAAAGGTTGATCATGGCATTAATCAATTTCAGCCTCCCCACTACCCTTGACCCATTCCAATTTGCCTATTGGACCAACAGATCCACATCAGATGCCATATCACTTGCCCTTCACTCCTCCCTAGAATGTCTTGACAACAAGAACAGCTATGTAAGAACCTAACTCATTGACTACAGTTCAGCCTTCAACACTATTATCCCCTCGAGACTGATTACTAAACTTAGTGATCTCGGACTAAGCCCCACTCTCTGCAACTGGATCCTCAGTTTCCTGACCCACAGGCCACAATCAGTGAAGATTGGGGACAATATTTCATCCTCACTAACACTCAACACTGGAGCCCGCCAGGGGTGTGTACTCAGCCCCCTACTGTACTCACTGTATACTCATGACTGCGTTGCCAAATACCAGACTAATGCCATTTACAAGTTCACTGATGACACCACCATAGTCGGTCGAATCTCAAATGGTGACAAAATAGACTACAGACGAAATAGACTAAGACCTGGAAAAATGGTGCACTGAGAACAACCCAGCTCTCAATGCCAGCAAAAGCAAGGAACTCATTATTGACTTTTGGCGGGATGTTATTCATGCCCCTACACATTAACAACACAGAGGTGGAACAAGTGGAGAGTGTCAAGCTCTAGGGAGTGGTCATCCACAACAAGCTTTCTTGGACTCTTCATGTGGATGCACTGGTTACAAAGGCCCAACAACGTCTCTTTTTCCTCAGACAGTTGAGGAAATTTGGCACGACAGCAAATACAGTTGCCAACTTTTATAGGTGCGCCATCGAGAGCATTCTGTCTGGATGTATCATTACCTGGTGTGGCTACTGTACCATTCAAGATCGGAGACAGTTACAGAGTGTGGTGAACTTGGCCCGGACAATCACAAAGGCCAACCTCCCATCTATAGAATCCATCTACCAGGCCCACTGTGAAGGAAAGCCCGCCAGCATTCTCAAAGATCCATCCCACCCTGGCAATGTTTTTCTACAACCTCTACCATTGGGGAGAAGGTACAGAAGCCTGAACACATGCACCAGCCGGTTTTGCAACAGTTTCTGCCCTACTGTTGTTAGAATACTGAATGGACTCACAAACTCTTAATGTTCACCTATGCCTGTGTTTTTGTTTTTGCTGTTGTTTACCTATTCTTTACTACCTATGCTATTTAACTCTGTGATCTGCCTGTATTGTCAAGACAAAGCTTTTCACTGTGCCTTGGTACACATGACAATAAATTCAATTCAATTCAATTTAATTCAATCAATGAGACTGAGTACGATACCTTGTCTCGCTATAGTCTTGTAGCCACCGTGATTTACGGCCATGTCCTCAGCTCCTGAGGATGGGAGTCTGGAGGCCTTGGCGAAAGTATCAGCAAGGCTGCTTCCTGCAGCAACCTTCAGCTTGGAAATTGATACCTCATTGTGCATGCAGTGGGTTTACCATGTGCACTGCTGACACATTGTGTTGGTGTGAGATTGAGATAGCTTGCTGCCTTTTAGCAAGATGTACAACTTCTTGACTGAGGTCTGTTGACCAGCAAGGCAAGGTGCTTGGTTGCCATGAATGCTCAGTGAGGCAAGGCAACACAAGGAGGCTGTGATCATGCAGGTAGGTGTTAAGTGAGCAAACCCTAAGAGAGGGAGTGAGCAGCCATAAGGTACAGCCTGGTCCAATCCATACGGTGGGTGCCTGTCCGAAATGCAAAAGGCCCTTCCTGCAGCCTTTCAGTGATAATTGCCCAGTGCTTCCTGCAATACAACTCTGCTTCCTAAGTAGGCTGTGATTGGATTGGAGAGATGCAATGATTGCCAATGTTGGTGGTTGAAAGGTACGTGTAGCTGGTGTCCATGGACTGGGCCATGCGATGCTGCTTGGTCTTGAGGTGGTGAGCTGAATTTACCAATGTTGAGACTGGGTTGTGTGGCACATTTGTTAAGACAGGAAGCTGAGGATTAATGAGGTGCATTGGAGCCATTATGGACAATAGACAATAGGTGCAGGAGTAGGCCATTCTGCCTTTTGAGCCAGCACCACCATTCATTATGATCATAGCTGATCATCCTCAATCAGTATCCTGTTCCTGCCTTATCCCCATAACCCTTGATTCCACTATCCTTAAGAGCTCTATTAATGAAGCATTTAGCAGGCTATAACATCTCTTAATTAGCAACTTGCACTGCTTTGTGAAAAACTAACCTCGCCGTTTAGTCGAAGTGTAAAAGATGGAACAAGAAGCTCCTGACATCAAGATAGACCTCACAGGACTTCTCTCCCAATTCTGTCACAAATCTCACTCAGCCCCACATAATATTCAATCCATGGTTTGATTGAGGTGAAAACCTTTCTTCAAGGAAACAATAATTGAGTAAATTATTGAACAAAGAGACCATACAGTGCTTTGGGAAGAGACGAGGGAAGTAGTTTTGAACAGCTAAAGACAAATGCTGTCACACGCATTATTGATGAAGTGGCTTGCTGTAGTGTAAATTAAACTATAGTTTAAATGAGACTATAAAACACAGAAACAGAATTACACCACTGGGACCATCAAGTGTACTCTGCCATTTAATTATGGCTGATATGTTTCTCAACCCCATTCTCCTGCCCTCACCCCCAACAAACCCTTCATCCCCTTACTAATCAAGAACCTATCTCTCTGTCTTAAATACACTCAGTCACTTGGCCTCTACAGCCTTCTATGACAATGAGTTCCTCAGATTCACCACATTCTGACTGAAGAAATTCACCCTCATCTCAATTCTGAACTTCCTGAGAGGCTATGTCCTCAGGTCTTAGTCTCCTGAGGACTGATCCCAAGATATTCTTTACAAGTAGTTATTTTGTAAAAGGGGAAGGTCTTCTGCATAGTGCACTTGTGATGAAATTGTTGGAATAATACAAAATAAAATTGTGTATGTTTTATTGACTCAATATTGGTTATATTGACTCAACTGAGTCAAGTACATTGAAAAATAACTTCTGATAATGGATTTCTCCTTTCCCTTTCAGATGTCACTTCTGGTAGCTCTATGGACTGGGCCTATAAACATGGCATCCCATATGCATTTGCATTTGAATTGCGAGACACTGGATATTATGGATTTCTGTTACCAGAATCACTCATAAAACCCACGTGTACAGAAACAACATTAGCTGTAAAAAATATTACAAACCATATTCTTAAGAAATGCCCATTGAGATAAGCTATTCATCATCACCCTATTAGTGCTTTTCAAATTAATACAAATCATTTTGCGGTGTTTTTCTTTCTTAAGTTAAATTGGCCATATGTTTACATCCCTTCCTATATTCTAGCTTCATGAGAATTATGGGATGGATAATAAACTATGATCTTCCCAGTGATAATGAATGAATTTAAAAATAAATGTAAGTATCTTGGCAACCACAAATGACAGGCGTTTATTGCCATAACATTTGTATGGTTGCACTATAACATAAGAATGGAGAGTTTCACCTGGATTTTTGTATCACGAAAAAAATTATATAGTTGTGTCCCAAATTTTGCAGGTTGGTATGGTTGGAAGATGAGGACCAGGGGTGTTCTGTCTTTGTTACGGTTGGAGGGATGGGGTTTGAGGGCGGAGGTTCAGGATGTGGATGAGATGCGTTGGAGGGCATCTTCAACCAAGTGGGAAGGGAAATCGCAGTCTTTAAAGAAGGAGGCCATCTGGTGTGATCTGTGGTAGAACTGGTCCTCCTGGGAGCAGATACGATGGACACGGAGGAATTGGGAATACGGGAATTCTGATTGTCATTTCTGCTCTAAAATTGACAGCGCGTGTACAGTCAAAAGTAGAGATCATGAGTTGTTCCGTTATTGTAAGTTTCCTTGTAGATTGTCCTGTTCGAAGTTTCCAATACCTTAACTTACTGAAGAAAAGTTTGTGATTTGTCATATAAAGCCCATTAAATGCGGAACCCTATTCCTTGAAGGGTAACCAAGTTTTCAGTGATGCGCTATGTTTGTAATTAAAAATCAAGCCCCAAAATTCCTAAAGTGCAACTTTATAGAATGTCTCATTTAGTTCTAATAACTATTTTAAAATCACGTTTGGATTTTTTTCAGAAATTCAGAATTTTTCAACTATTACTTTGATGCTATCCCAATTATTTAATTTGCTTTGTGTAAAACTTTAACAAAAAAATGGAGACCTCGCTATTTTACTTATTGCATTAAGGGTGGGGGTGGAATTGGTCTGTGAGAATATTTCAGTGACCTTGGCTATCACCCAGCTTGATGACACCACCGTTCTTGGATATCTGGATGACCCCTAGAATGGCTGTCAGATTCAAACTAACTTAGGAAAGGGAGAAACCACACCACCGAGATTGATAGATCTTCATGAAGAGCTTTCTTTGAGCACCAAGTGTCTGGTCAGTGACCAAAACCTTTGCTTTGTTTTAAAGGGCCCACCTGAATCTATATAGTAATGTTATAAATGCTTCCCAATATAAAGACCTTAAAAATGTTGAACTATCAAATACAAGCAATACTTCTGTCTTATTCCTATTGTGTTATTCAGATGTTTTGATATGCTGCGCAGGACTATTGTATTGTAAAAGGCATAATCAAAATGTAAATAAACTCATCAATATTTTGCCCCTTGAGCATGCTGTGCCATTCAGTAAAATCATAGAATCTGAAGGTGTAGAAAGAGGCCATTCAGCCTATTGAGCTTGCACCAACTCTCCGAACTGCATCCCAACCTGACCCTCACTATATCCTCGTAACTTTGCATTTCCCATGGCTAATCCACCTAGTCTACTCATCCCTGGAAACCAGAGGGCAATTTCCCATGGCCAACCCACCTGACCTGCAGATCTTTGGATTGTAGGAGGAAACTAGAGCACCCAGAGAAAACCAACACAAACACGGGGAGAATGTCCGAATTCCACACAGACAGTCGCCCAAGGGTGGAATCAAAACCGGGTCTCTGGTGCTGAGGCAGCAGTGCTAACTACTGAGCCACTCTTATCATGCTGAGCTGGTTGTGTTATTTTTTCCACATTCCCCTTTATTTCAAATAACCTTTGATTCCTCTAACTAATCAGAAACGTTATCCCTTTGCCTCAAAACTATTCAAAGATCTCATCTCCACCACCTTCTGATGCAGAAAGTTCCAAGGTTGTACAAGCCTCTAAGAGAGAAAATAAATCCCCTCACCTCCTAATTTTAAACCAGTGTCCCCTGGTTCTGGATTCACCCACAAGAAGAAAAGTTCTTTCCACATCCATCTTATCAACATCATTCAGGGTCTTCTACACTTCAATCAAGTCATCCTTCACTTTTCTAAACTCCAATGAAAAGAAGTCCATCCTGTCCAGAGTATGGAGATGAAAACTGCACACAACGTTCAAGATGTGGTCTCATCTATATCTCATGACTGAAGCATAACATATTTCTATGTTCAATTCCTCTCATGATAAAGAATAGCATTCCTGTAACCTTCTTGATTGCATGTTGTGCCTGCATATTAGCCTTTTTAGAACATCTAGATCCTGAGGCACATCAGAATTCCGCAGTCGTTATTGATGTCAGTAATACAGTACTCTGTCTTTCATTCTGCTTGACAAACTTAACAACTGCACATTTTCCCACATTATACTCGATTATCAGATTTGTGGATGGTACGGTGGCTCAGTGGCTAGCACTGCGGCCCCACAGCACCAGGGTCCCAGGTTTGATTCCAGCCTCAGGCGACTGTCTGTGTGGAGTTTGCACATTCTCCCCGTGTCTGCGTGGGTTTCCTCCGGGTGTTCTGGTTTCCTCCCACAGTCCAAAGATGTGCAGGTCAGGTAAATTGGCCATGCTAAATTGCCAATAGTGTTAGGTGCATTAGTCAGAGGGAAATGGGTCTGGGTGGGTTTCTCTTCGGAGGGTCGGTGTAGACTTGTTGGGCCGAAGGGCCTGTTTCCACACTGTAGGGGATCTAATCTAATTTTCGCTTGAGTACTCAACCCATTTCTGATGAAGGGCTTTTGCCCAAAACGTCAATTTTCCTGCTCCTCGGATGCTGCCTGACCTGCTAAATTTTTTGAGGAGGTGATTATGTGTGTAGATGAGAGCAGTGATGATGAGAGTACCACCAGAAAGGATAGGTCATGCTTGATTCTGTTCTTACACATTTACCTGTGACAGATGCATCTGTCCTTGACATTATTGTACAGATGATATCCTGTCAATGACCAACATTCTATTGTTGACATCACCATTCAGTTGAATGGTGGATATTGTGAAATATCTACTGGATCAAACTGAGGATCTACGAGGCAATTTTGAGCTATTGGAAAAAGCAGCAATGTATTTGAACATAATCTGCAACTTCATAGTGTATTATAAACCTCCAGCTACCAACACCATTAAGCTAGGAAACCAATTCAACTTCAAAGAGGAGTGTAACAGAGTTTGCTACCAGGCACAGAAGGTGCCAACCTGGTGAACGCAGACAACACAGTGTTTAGGAATGTTAATTAGCACAATGGACCCCAGAATCAGCTGATTAGATCACAGATCTGCAGTCCTGTTACATTTACTCCTGACTGGACCTGGACAATTAAACAAGCATCTGAAGCAGAATAAAATTTCACTTTTCAATGATAGCTAAACCTAGCATGTGAATGCAAAAACAAAATTAAACTATTTGCAAAGAAGAAAAATACTGTGGGAACTGGAAATCTGAAGCAAACACAGACAATACTGGAGAAGCTCACGAGTTCTGGCAGCAGCTGTGGACAGAGGAACAGAATGAATGTTTTGAGTTCAGTATGACTCTTTTATTCACTCGTGGGTTATAGACATTGTTGGCTGGGCCAGTATTTATTGCCTGTCCCTAGTTGACCGAGATCACCTACAATGCCCTTCGGGAGGGAATTCCAGGACTCTGAATCAGCGACATTGAAGAAATGGCAACATATTTCCAAGTCAGGCTTGTGAGTGCCTTCGCGTGAAATTTCAGGTGGTAGTGTTCCATGTATCTGCTGCTCTTAACCTTTTTGTTGGATGTGGTGCCAATCAAGTGGGCTGCTTTGTCTTGGATGATGTCAAGTTCCTCAAGTGTTGCTGGAGCTGCACCCATCCAGGCAAATTTCTTCACACTCCAACTTGTACCTTGTAGATGGAAGACAGGCTGTGGGAGTCAAGAGGTGAGTTACTCACTGCCATATTGCAAGTCTCTGTCCTGTTTTGGTCGCCACAATATATATCCAGTCTAGTTGAGTTTCCTGTCAATAGTAAGCCCCAGAATGTTGATAGTGGAGGATTTGGTGATGGTGATGCCATTGAATATCAAGGGATAGTGGTTAGATTGTCTCTCGTTGGAGATGGTCATTGCCTGGCATTTGTGTGGTGCGAATGTTACTTGCCATTTTTCAGCCCAAGTCTGGAATTTGCCCCGATACCCATTGAATTCAGTTTGGCTAGGGTACCTTGATGCCACAGTCTGTTGAATGTAGCCTTGATATCCAGGGCTGTCACCTCATCTCTCAAGTTCTTTTGTCTGTGTTTGAACCAAGGCTGTAATGAGGTCAGGAGTGGCTGGTGGAACCCAAACTGGATGTCACTGAGCAGGTTTTTGCTGAACAGGTGCTGCGTGATAGCACTGTTGATATCACCTTCTGGGTTGGATTTTAATTTTTATTCATTCACAGGATATGGGAATCGGTGGCTCCCTACTCAATGTCTGATAGTGTGGAATTTTATGATAATCAAACTCTCGAAGATGGTTGCTATACACTGTTTTTTTTAATGATTCATTCATGGATGAGAATGTCTCTGGCTAGGCCAGCATTTATTGCCCATCCCTAATTGCCCAGACGGCAGTTAAGGGTCGACCACATTGGTGTGGGTCTGAAGTCAGGTGTAGGCCAGATAAGGTGTATGGCAGGTTTTCTTCTCTAAAGGATATTAGTGAACCAGATTTTTTTTCTGACAATTGACATAATTATCATTAGACTCTTAATTACAGAATTTTATTGAATTCAAATTCCACCATCTGCCAAGAGAGGATTCCAGAACTTTAACTAGGTCTCTGGATTAACAGTCCAGCAATAATACCACTAGGGAATCACTTACCCTGTTTTTTGTGAACAAGACGCACTTGGGCACTTTTCCACATTCTCGAATAAATACCAATGTTGCAGCTGTACAGGAACAGTCCTGTTAAGAGTGCAACAGGTTCTGGAACATAAGTGTTCATTTGCCAGAATGTATACAGTTCGACAACATCATGATGTCCATGGGATGAATCCGATTAGCTGAAGCCTGGTATCTTTGATGCTGGGGACCTCTGAAGGAAGCAGAGATGGATCATCCACATAACATTTTAGCTGAAGATTGTTGTGAATGTTGCAGCCATATCTTTTTCACTGATGAGCTGATCTCTACCAACAGTAGAACATAGAACATAGAACAATACAGCACAATACAGGCTCTTCGGCCTTTGATGTTGTGCTGGCTTTCTATCCTACTCTAAGATCAAAATAACTTACATACCCTTCATTACTATCTTCCATATGCCTATTCAAGAGTTGTTTAAATGTACCTAATGTATCTGACTCTGCTACCACTGCTGGCAGTGCATTCCACAAACCCACCATGCTCTGAGCATTATGGAGTAGGCCAGACCCCTCAAAACCTTTCTTAGCAGGTAGCCCAGACTGTAACTTTGCTATTTGTTTAGCTAGGTGTATAGTGGATATTCCTGGTGTCAATTAGCTAGATCGACTGCCAAGTTTTAAACAAACCAAACATTAAAGGTGGATAAATCCCCAGGACCTGATCAGGTGTATCCGAGAACTCTGTGGGAAGCTAGAAAAGTGATTGCTGGGCCTCTTGCTGAGATATTTGTATCATCAATAGTCACAGGTGAGGTGCCGGAAGACTGGAGGCCCCGGGGTCGGGGAGTCCAGAACTAGAGGGCATAGGTTTAGGGTGAGAGGGGAAAGATATAAAAGAGACCTTAGGGGCAACGTTTTCACGCAGAGGGTGGTACGTGTATGGAATGAGCTGCCAGAGGATGTGGTGGAGGCTGGTAAAATTGCAACATTTAAGAGGCATTTGGATGGGTATATGAATAGGAAGGGTTTGGAGGGATATGGGCCGGGTGCTGGCAGGTGGGGCTAGATTGGGTTGGGATATCTGGTCGGCAATGGCGGGTTGGACCGAAGGGTCTGTTTCCATGCTGTACATCTCTATGACTCTATGACTCTATTTACAAAATTACAAAATGAAACACAAAGAACAGAAACTAGAATACCCGATAATTTATCCTATCCAAACCCGACCTAATAATGCTGTTCAGAAAATACACACGTCCCTGAGCACAAACAGTAAAACATGGCATAGGTCACTCACAATTTGAAATCAGAAGGGCAGAAGGAGAGAGAGCACCCAACCTTTCTTTACACACACCGCTGCTGAACTAAACCAAAAAACCTCAGCTGCCTGCACTGGCCACTATCCTTTCATTATACAAATTATTTCTAAAACATGAAAGCCTTTGGCCTGAGGTATCATCTGTTTAGGGGTAAACAAAAAGGGCCCCAATAAACCATTCATCTCTGCGCCAACTCAATCATTTTGGAGCCTGGGCTGTTTTATGACCCTGCTGAAAAAAATCAAGGACACAGTAACTTTGAGAAAAAGGATCAGCTTTGAGACAAAGAACCTATCTCTGACATCTCCCCTAAACTTTCCTCCAATTACCTTAAACTTATGCTCCCTCAAGATAAAGGTTTTCACCCTGGGAAAAGGTCTCTGGCTATCCACTCTATCTATGCCTCTCAACATCTTGAACATCTCTATTAAGTCATCTCTCATCCTTCTTTGCTTCAATGAGAAAAGCCCTAGCTCCCTCAACCTTTCTTCATAAGACGTGCCGTCCAGTCCAGGCAGTATCCTGGCAAATCTCCTCTGCACCGTCTCTAAAGCTTCCACATCTTTCCTAAACTGAGGCGACTAGAACTGAACACAATATTCCAAGTGTGGTCTAACCAAGGCTCTATAGAGCTGCAGCATAACCTCGCGGCTCTTAATCACCAACTCCCCGCTAATGAAAGCCAACACACCATACTCCTTCTGAACAACCCTATCATTAAGGATAGAGATACTTGCAAAGCCTCTTCCTCCAGTGTATTGTTTAATTGTCCACCACCATTTGTAACTGGCTGAGGCAGGCTACATAGCTTAGTTCTGATCCGTCCAATGTGGTATCACTTAACACTATCACTTGCAGCTTATGCTGTTTGGCATACAAGTACTCCTGTTTATAGCTTCAACAGGTTGACACAACATTTGTAGGTATGCCTAATCCTGCTCCTGTTATGCCCTCCTGCACTCTCCATTGACTTAATGGTTGTGTGGAGGATATACTGGGCTATGAGATTGCAGATTGTGCTGGAGTACATGTTTGCTGCTGTTGATGGCCCACAGTGCCTTCTGGATGCCTGGTCTTGAGTTGCTAGATCTGTTTGAAGTCTGGTTTCTTTGCCTATGTTTGACCTGATGTCATGAGACTTCATGTGATCCAGAGTCAATGTTGAAGACTCTCAGGACAACTTCCTCCTGACTGTACATCAGTATGCTGCCACCTCTGCTGGATCTGTCCTTCTAGTGGGACAGGGCAAATCAAGCAATAATGATAGTGGTGTCTTGGACATACTCATTCTCACAGAATCGCACCTTACAGCCAATGTGAGGCTATTGCTTGACTAGTCTGTGAGGTGGCTCTCCCAATTTTGGCACTGGATGTTAGTAAGATAGACTTTACAGGGTGGACAGGGCTGATTCTGCTGTTGAGAGTGTGGTGCTGGAAAAGCACAGCAGGTCAGGGAATATCCGAGGAGCAGTAGAGTTGATGTTTCGGGCAAAAGCCCTTCATCAGGATGCTGCCTGGCCTGCCGTGCAATTCCAGCACCACATTACTTTATTGAATTATCTGCTGTGGTGAGATTCAAACTTGGATCCCCAGAACATTACCAGAGTCTTCAGATTAATAGACTGGTGATCATACTACTTGGTCATCCACTTCCTTGTAACCGTTGACAGTGTCACCATCATTGCATCCCCCACCATCAATATCCTAGGGGTCATCATTGATCAGAAACTTAACTGGACCTGTCATATTAATATGTGATGACAAACATATATCAGAAGTTAGGTATTCTGAGATAAGTGACTCAGTCCCAAAGTGTTTCCACCATTCAATAGGCACAACTCAAGGAGCTGAAAATGTGTTGCTGGAAAAGTGCAGCAGGTCAGGCAGCATCCAAGGAGCAGGAGAATCGACGTTTCAGGCATGAGCCCTTCTTCAGGAAGGGCTCATTCCTGAAGAAGGGCTCATGCCCGAAACGTCGATTCTCCTGCTCCTTGGATGCTGCGTGACCTGCTGCGCTTTTCCAGCAACACATTTTCAGCTCTGATCTCCAGTTTCTGCAGCCCTCACTTTCTCCACAACTCAGGGGAGTTCTACATTATTCCATATTTCTGTGGGCATCATCCCAAATGCAGGTACTCATGGAGTGTGGTCTGCACAGGGCCAAGGAGAACATGAATGAGAATTGCCTGCTTGTAGGTCCATTTACCAAAATAAATGCAGCTCCAACAAAACTCAAGAAACTCAACACCATCCAGGTCAAAGCACTTCATTTGATTGGCATATTGTGCACCAGTGTAAACACTCCTCCTAACAGTATACCATAAATCGTATATAGTGAAACAATCAGTTGCACTGTTACAACTCACCAGCTCTTCTTTGATGACACCTTCCAAGTGCACAACACCTACTACCTAGAATGACAAGAGCAGCAAACATATTGGATACCACCTCCTGCACATTCCCTCCAAGTAACACAACATTTTGACTTGGAAATATATTGTCACTCTTTCACTATTGTTTGATCAAAATTCTGGAACTCTCTACATAACATCAACCCCATCAACAGTACCAGAATGGGGCAGGCTCACTGATACCTTCTCAAAGGAGGCTAGGGGAATGACCAACAATACACACATCCGTGAACAAATAAGGAAACACAGTTACTTATGTTTGCAGAGATGAGAAATTTTAAATTAGGTGTAAGGCACAAAATAGTGAGATCTGAAATGGCAATATATTTGGTTCACTGAATGGAATTTATGCATTATTTTTAAGCTATTTTCAGAAATAGTATTGTTGCAGTAAATATGTTGTGTTGTTAAATAACAAGCCAATAAAAGTGTTTGCATTTCGACAAACTTCATGCATTACAACAGCAACTGCTCACTTTTTAAGATTGTCTCTAACATTGTCATAATAAATGACAACACAATATATCAGTTGTCTTCTGCACTAATAGATATTTCCTCAATTCAGCCCTGAACTATGTACTTGAACATCTCATTAAAAATAGAACTTCCCAGAGGCAATATCTGATTACAAGGAAGAGCCTGAATTTTATCGACTACAAGGAGACAGAGGTAGGTGAAACCATGGGGAGCCATGTCAGTTTAGTTCACGACTATGTCCTGATATCTGGGCATTTTTCTGAAAGCAGAGTTGAAATTGGACAAGTTGGCTGGTCCACAGAGAATGGACCTTTAAATAAAGAACTATCAACCCACTTAAGAAAGAGCTGCCAACTAAATGGAGGTGACCTCCTATCATCAACGTGGTGATGCTACAAGCTGCTGACTCTAATGATTATGCTGCTCTTGGTGGTGGATTGCTGTCCAGAACAATGTGGCGGCCTCTTCACCAGCTGCTGCTCACAAAACTCAGAGGAAAATCCCAACTACCACATGCATGTTGTCACGTGCATTTCCTGCTGAATTTGCAAACTTCAGGCTCCAGTTTTTAAAAAGGTGTCAATGTTGACACATTTCTACGCAGTGACCTACCAGTAGACAGAATGTATTACCATGTGTGATCAGAAATAAAACTTGCAGAAGTCTTATAAAGCCATTAAGACTTGAAACAATAAGAGAAAGTGCTGATGAAACTCAGCAGATCTGGCAGCATCTGAGTTGAGAGACGCAGTTGACATTTCAAATCCAATGACTCTTCTTTGGAATATCTGATTCTACAGCATTCACAGCATTTTGCTTTGAAGATTTGAAGTTGCAATTTCAAAGGAATGTGAAGCACCCAGTCAATGATACAATATGGCTGAAATAATGTGAACCAAAAGAGTTTGCCTGTGTTGTCAAATAACAATTGCAATGTCATAGAATTGCACTATTTGCTGTGTATAGCAACTTCAGAAGAGGATTCATGAAGAACTTGAAGTATTTCTAGAAAATAATCTTCAGCATTCCAAAAGACTTTGATCCGAAGTTGTACTGAATCAGATTGACTCAACGTCTTTTAAAAATGGCAGCTAGGACCCAACTCCAGGAGCCCTGCCAGTAGTTAGTACCTGCCAGTAGTTAGTACCTGCCAGTAGTTAGTAGCTGAAGGATGAGAGTGTGCTCTCAGTGCTACTGCACCTCAGTGCTACTGCACCTCTGGCCTGTTCCCAGAGACTGTGCCACAGCAGTTTCCCAAAGCATTTTCTATTCATCTGGAGATCAAAAATAGTTTGTGCCTGCAGGGATGCCTTTTATAAATATCTGGACAGAGGGAGTAAAAATGTTACCAACATGACAAGCATCCTGATGACCATCTTTGTATGTAGCTTCATCAAGTTGTGCATAGACCTTCAGTACGCAAGTACCAAATGTCACTAACTGCTGTGCCTGGTGTGATGAAAAATGGATCTGGCCCTGTTGTACAGACCATTATAAGTAGTTAGACCATACTCTACCACTTGTCCTTCATGGAAAGGTTTTTTACAAAAAAAATACCCTTGACTACCTTTGACCATCAGACAGTGGTCAACATGAATGTCCTCAAGATGCTGCGAGAAAAACAGAGGGTTGATCCCACCTATGACAACATGTTCTATCTCTTTACAGATAATCAAGAGGTAGATTGATGGAGGTAATTAGCCAGGTTTTATTTGGCCTGTTTTCTTGTGGAGAGACATACATGGGCAATTTTCTGCAGTATCTGATAGTTGCAGAACAGCTGGGCTTGGGCCACAGCTAATTCTGGAGCACAAGTCCTTAGTACAATTGCTGGCATGGTCTCAGCGTCCACTGGCTTTGCAGTATCCAGTGCCTTCAGCAATTTCTTAGCATTATGTGGAGTGAAATATTTGGTGGAAGGTTAGTATCTGTGAAGCTGAAGACCTCAACAACAGGCTGAGATGGATCATTTATAAAACATAGATTATTTTATATAATGTACATGTCACCAACAAGGCCAGCATTGTTGCACATCCCTAATTGTCCTTGAACTGAATGTTTTCCTCGATTACTCAGAATCAATTGTATTGGGCGGCACGGTGGCACAGTGGTTAGCACTGCTGCCTCATAGCGCCAGAGACCCAGGTTCAATTCCCACCTCAGGCGACTGACTGTGTGGAGTTTGCACATTCTCCCTGTGTCTGCGTGGGTTTCCTCCCACAGTCCAAAAATGTGGAGGTTAGGTGAATTGGCCATGCTAGATTGCCCGTAGTGATAGGTGGGTCTGGGTGGGTTGTGCTGTGGCGGGTCGGTGTGGACTTGTTGGGCTGAAGGGCCTGTTTCCACACTGTAAGTGATCTACTGTGGATCTGGAGTCACACAGGCTAGACCAGGTAAAGAGGGCAGATTTCCCTCCCTCAAAGTGCATCAGTGAACCAGATCGGTTATTACAATTAATGAGAGTTTTGTGGTCACCATTACAGAGACTTGTTTTCAATTCCAGATTAATAGGCCCTTTGGCCCAATGAGTCTACAATGAAATAACTACCACTAAACACTTGCCAATCCCAATTTCTTGCACTTGTCGCATATCCTTGACTGTTATGATACCTAAAGTGCTCATGCAAATATTTTTTAATGGTTCTAAGGTTTCTGGCCTCCTGCAGACTTGCTAATAAAACTTTGTTTTCCTGAATTTGTCTAGAGCGATTATTGAGAAGCGATTTTCGTTTCTAACAGTCACCATTACAGAGACTTGTTTTCAATTCCAGATTAATAGATTCATACAGCACCGAAAAGGCCCTTTGGCCCAATGAGTCTGCAATGAAATAACTACCACTAAACACTTGCCAATCCCAATTTCTTGCACTTGTCGCAGATCCTTGACTGTTATGATACCTACAGTGCTCATGCAAATATTTTTTAATGGTTCTAAGGTTTCTGGCCTCCTCTACCTTCCTAGGCAGTCCATCGCAGTTCCCAACGACCGCTGAGTGAAACGTTTTTTTCCGCAAATCCCCTTTGAATCTCCTGCCTCTTGCCCTTACACTATGCTGTCTTGTGATTGACGCCTCAACCAAGGGGGATAGCTGCTCTCTATTCCCCCTGTCTGTATCCCTCAATCTTATGCAACTCAGTCAAGTCCCCCCTCAGTCTTCTCTGTTCTAAAGAAAACAATCCAAGCCTACCTTAGTCTCTCATTTCAGCTCAATTTCTCCATCCCCAGCAACACCCTAGTGAACCTTCGCTGTACCCCCCTGGTGCTGCCATATCCTTCCTGTAGTGAGGTGACCGGAACTGCACACAGTACTCCAATGCTCTGTGCAATTCCAATGGGCTACCTCCTTGCTCTTGCACTCAATGTCATGACTGATGAAATCAAGTGTCCCCTGTGCCTTCTTAACTATTCTACTCACTCGTTCTGCTGACTTCGGGTATGTGTGAATAATTATCCCAAGATCCTTCAGCTCCACTAAGCTGCCCATTGTCCTGCCATTCATTAAATACTCGCCCATCTTGTTTCTTCTTCCAAAGTGCATCACCTCGCACTTACCAGGGTTAAATATTACCTGCCACTAGTCTGCTCATCTGACCAACCCATCTATATTTTCCTGTAACCTACTACCAACATCTTCACTATTAACCAATCCATCTAACTTGGTGTCATTTGCAAATTTGCTTAACATTGCCCGCACATTTTCATCCATATCATTTAACAATCAATAAGCGTCCCAGTATTGATCCTTGTGTTGTGTTGCTGGATACTGGCTTCGAGTCACTCAAACAGCCTTCTACCACTACCCTTTGTGTCCTATTACTAAGCCAGTTTCTGATCCATCTCACCAAGCCTCCCTTAATTCTATGTGCTTTAACCTTCTCTATCAGTCTCCCACGTGGGATCTTATCAAAAGCTTTACTAAAATCCATATAAACTTCATCAACTGAACTTCCCTCATCCACACTACTGATCACATTTTCAAAAAATTCTAAAACATTTGTTAGGCATGACCTCCCTCTGACAAAGCCATGCTGACTGAATCTAAATTCCACCAGCAGTCATGATGGGATTTGAACTCATATTCCCAAATCATTTGCCTCTGTCTCTCAATTATTATGTTAGTGACGATACCACTATAGTACCATCTCCCCTCACTCACTTGTTCATCCACTTGACATTTCCAGTTGAAGATGGTTGCAAATGCTTCAGTCCTGTCCCTTGCACTAATGTGCTGAGCTTCACTTCCCCCAGCCTCCCCCCACCCATAATTGAGAATGGAAAGATTTTTGCACTTTGCTCCTCGAGACATAATTCAAATTCCACGACCAGCCATGGTTGGGTTTGAACTTATGTCCTAGAACTTAGCATGGGCCTGTGGATTGCTAGCACAGTGACATTACCACCATATGACCAATCCCAGGCCAGCACCTCTTAATCCCCATTCCACATTCATGTGCCTGTACCAGCCTTCAGCCAAAGTATTACCTGTATCCCTTACAATCACATAGCCCCTCTCAGTCCTAATACTCTGCTCATAACTGGGAGAAGAGGCAGAGAACCATGAGTGGAGCTACAATAATGGTCACTCTAACATCAATAGAGAATGCCTTAATGATTACCATGGTTAGACAGTTGCTGTTAGGGACATGGTGCTGGCCCAGAGACCTAGTGAAAACATTAGTTACTTAGTTCTTCCTCGACATCTGATACAAATGTCTGTCTCCTGCAGCTGCAATGTTAATGTTACACCATGATGTGGAGGTGCCTGTTTTGGGCTGGGGTGGACAAAGTTAAAGATCACACAACACCAGATTATAGTCCAACAGGTTTATTTGGAAGTACAAGCTTTCGGAGCGCTGCTCCTTCATCCATTAGCAATGCTCTAAAAGCTTGTACTTCCAAATAAACCTGTTGGACTATGACCTGGTATTGTCTGATTTTTTAACAATGTTACACCAGGAAATGATGGAGAACAAATGGTGGTGGTATCACACTGGCCTTTCTGCCCTTCAGCATTCTTCTAGGATTTAGCCCTCACTTAGATCTGGGCTGACTGATTGGCCCAAGGAAATTCCCAGCCCTAATTATAAGTCTCTGAGATAGGATTATATTTCCTATTCTTTCACGGAGCATCTCTGGCAAGGCCACCATTTGTTCCACATCCCTAAATTCCCCTTGAGAAGGTGTTTCTGAGCTGCTAATCTGAATGTGCTACAGTTCATCTACTGTAGGTACATTATATTACTGTTGGAAAGAGAGTTCCAGGATTTTGACCCAGCAACAGTGAAAGAACAATATCACATTCTAAGTCGGGGTGTTGTGTGACTTGGAGGGAAATCTGTAGGAGGTGGTTTTCTTCTGCATCTGAAGCCCTTGACCTCCCAGGTGGCAGAGGTAGTGATTTTTGGGGCATACACAGAAATGCAATGAATGATAAAGTAGAAGCACAAGTTGAGACTTACAGAGCAGCAAGCAATTTTGTAACTTTTTTTAAAGCATGAGACTGAGTATTTTTGAACAAGGTAAAATCTGGATATATAAAATGCAAAGATGCACTGTTCTGAAGTACAGCTTGACATCAACATCAACCAAACATTTATTTATTAATAGTTCTACTGAATGTTTTGCACATGCCATGAGAATTTATTATTGTACATTTCTAATAATAACTTTAAATCTTCTAATTAACCAAGAAGTTAAACGAGACAGGATATCCTTTTTTAAAAAAAAACTCAATTATGTAAGTAGTACATGGCTTTAAACTTATGCAATTATTCATTTAATACACACTCCCAGCTGAAGGACTATACTGCTTCCTTCCATATTTCAGTTTGTTTTGCTGGCTTTCCATTTCAGCAATGATACTACGAGTGTGCTGGTTGGAGTGACACCTGCTGGGAGAGAATGGCAGAACTGTGATGACAAAGATGAAGTTGATATTTATGACAAGATTATATTTACAAAGGTATTCATTGATATAATAAAGGCAAAATACAGCAGAAGCTGGAAATCTGAAATGAAAACATAAAGTACCAGAAAATCCCATTATTGTGTGGGATATAAAAGGAAAAAATAGAATTGCGGGTGAGGTAATATCTGTAGAGAACTGGAAGAAGTTGGAGATTGAGATGTCCTCAATCAAGAAAAGGTCGGGCCTGAGGGTAGATTTAATTGAGATGTATCCATTTATGAAAGCATTTGACAACACCCCTGATGGTAGGATGCTCCAGAAGATTAAGTTGCAGGAGATCCATGGGAAGTAAGTAAATTGAATACAATTTTGGCTTGGTCTTAGGAGACAAAGGGCAATTGTGGACAGGTATTTTTCTGACTGGAGGTCTGTAACCAGTATGTTCCACAAGGATCAGTGCTGGGAACCCTGTTGCTTGCAATATTTTTATACATGACTTCGATGAAAATGTAGGAAGTCTGCTTGGTAAGTTTGCAGATGGCATGAAAATTGGTGAAATTGTGGATTGTGAGGAAGGTTATCAAAGGATACAGCAGGATACAGATTGGTTGTAAAGCTGGGCGGAGAAATGGCATATGGAGTTTAATCTGGACAACTTTGTGAGGTAAAGCATTTTAGAAGGTCAAATGCAAGAGGAAAGTATACAGTTAATGGCAGGACTCTTAGGAACGTTGATAAACAGAGGGATTTTTGGATACAAGTCCATAGCTCCATGACAGTGCCAACATAAGTGGACAAGGTGGTAAAGAAGGTGGATGGTGTGCTTGCTTTCATTGGTTGGGGCACTGAGTATAAAAGTTGGCAAGTCATGTTGCAGTTGTATACAACATTAGGCTATATTTGAGTATTGTGTGCAGTTCTGGTCTCCACTGTCTAGGAAAGATGTGGATGCTGTGGTGAGGGTGCAAAAGGGTTTGGATTATTACATATAGCTATGATGTTCTAGCTATTACAGAGACTTAGCTGAGACAGGGATAAGACTGACAGCTCAACATAATGGGATTTAGATGTTTCAGGCAAAATAGAGAGGGATGGAAAAGAGATGGTGAAGATTGGGGATAATATCAGGGCTGTACTGAGGGAAGACACATAGATATATGCCTAAAGCTCAGGATTAGTAATTGTGCATTCACTTTCATGGAATTGAACAACAGGCCTCCCAACAGCCATCAGGTGGTAGAGGAACAGATATGTGGACAGATTAAAGAAAAATAGATTGTTGTCATATGATTTTAATTTCCCCCATATTGACTGGGGCTTATTTAGTTCCAGGGGCTTAGATGGGGGAGACTTTGTTAGGCATGCTTGTTTAAAACAAGATGTAAATAATCCAACTATGTAAGGGACCATATTAGACTTGGTATTGGGGAATGAGCGCAGTCAGATGATCAAAGTTTAAATGAGGGAGCATTTTGAGAACAGTGACCATTATTATGTGAGTTTTAAGTTCCTAATAGATGAGGTTAAAAGTAGTCCTTGAGTGACAGTACTAAATCATGGGAAGGATAACTCCCATAATATTAGGCAAGGTCAAAAATAGAAATTGCTGGAAAAGCTCAATAGGTCTGGCAGTATCTGTGGAGAGAATTCAAAGTTAATGTTTTGGCTTGAATAACCTTCCTCAGAAACTATGAATACTCTTCAAAATGCTGCCAGACCTGATGACCTTTTCCAGCAAGTTCAATTTTTGTCTCTGATTTACAGTATCTGCAATTCTTTCAGTTTTTATTCAATATTAGGCAGGAACTGAGGAATATAGACTGGGTGCAGTTGTTTGAGGGTAAATCCACATCTGGGAGTCTTTTCAAACACCAATTGATTTACGTTTAGGACCATCATGCTCATATAAAAATGATGTGTAAGGATTGCAAGAATCGGGAACCTTGGATTACAAGATAAATTGAGGGCTTCGTCAAAAACAGGAGGCATATGTAAGATTTAGGTGAAAGTGAGGACTGCAGATGCTGGAGATCAGAGTCGAGATTAGAGTGGTGCTGAAAACGCACAGCAGGTCAGGCAGCATCCAAGGATCAGGAAAATCAACGTTTCGGGCAAAAGCCCTTCGTCAGGAATGAGGCAGGGAGCCTCCGGGGTCGAGAGATAAATGGGAGGGGGAGGGGGGCTGGGGAGAAGATAGCTAACTGGGGAGAAGGAGAGGATATGTAAGATTTATGAAACTGAAGACAGAGTCCTTGAAAATTACAAAGATAGCAGTGAAGAACTCAAATAGAGTGCAAAACGTGATCATGAAAATGTCTTTCTCAAATAGGACAGGAAAATGAAAATCCCAAGGCATTTTATATTTTACTGAGGTGCAAGATAGTAGCTAAGGAAAGGGAAGGTCCAATCAAGTACAAAAGAGGGAATTTATGCATGGAGCTGGAGGAAGTTGGTGAGGTCCTTAATGAATACTTTGCCTTGGTATTCATAAAGGAGAAGGACCTGGTGGATTGCGAGTCTCAGGAGGGGTGTATTGATATTCCAGGGCATGGCAGTAGAAAAAAGAAAGAGGTGTTGGTAGTTTGGGAAAGCATTAAATTAGATGATTCCCCAGTACCTGATGGGATCTATCCCAGAATACTGAGGGAGGCAGTGTTAAAATTGTTAGAATCTTGTACGAAACCTTTATACCCTCTTTGGTCTCAGGCGAGGTCCCAGAGGCAGAATAGCCAACATTGTTCCTTTGTTTAAGAAGAGCAATAGGGATAATCAAGGAAATTACATGCTGGTAAGGCTTACATCAGTGGTAGGGAAATTATTGGAGAAGATTCTTAACCATAAGATTTACTCACATATGGAACAGTATGAACTTATTAACAATAGGCCGCATGGCTTTGTGTGGGGAAGGTCTTGTCTCATGAAATTGATTGAGGTTTTTTGAAAGGGACAAAAGATAATTGATCAGAGCAGGGCTGTAGATGTTGTCCACATAAACTTTAGCAAGGTACTTGAAAAGGTCCATCATAGTACGTTGATATAAAAGATGAAGTCACATGGGATCTGCAGTGAGCTGGTAAGATGGATACAGAACTTGCTTGATCACAGCAGTCAGGGAGCAGCAGTGGAAGGGTTCTTGTTTGAGTGGAGACCTGTGACTAGTGCTGTTCCTCAGGAATCAGTACTGGGACCCCTGTTGTTTGTAATATATGGAATGATTTGGAGAAAAATGTAAGTGGCCTAATGATTTTTTTGCCACAGAGGACTGCAAGAGTTTAGGTCATGAAATATATTCAAGGCTGAGACAGAGCAATTTTTAATCAGTAAGGGAATCAATTTTTTTGGGAAAAGGGCAGCAAAGTGAATTTCAAATTGCCTTCTCCTCTTATAACTTATGGTCTTATAATTCTGAAGAAATTATATTGGCTTCAAAACACAAACTCTGCTCTCTCTCTCTCCATAGATGTACCAGACTTGCTGGGTTTTTCCAGCACTTTTGTTTTTATTGCTAAAAATCCATATGGAATCCATAAAACATGGTATTTTATCACCCTTCTTTGAAAATTTCTCAAAACATTTAATCATGTCAACGCTGAAAATGTGTTGCTGGAAAAGCGCAGCAGGTCAGGCAGCATCCAGGGAACAGGAGAATCGACGTTTCGGGCATAAGCCCTTCTTCAGGAATGAAGAAGGGCTTATGCCCGAAACGTCGATTCTCCTGTTCCCTGGATGCTGCCTGACCTGCTGCGCTTTTCCAGCAACACATTTTCAGCTCTGATCTCCAGCATCTGCAGACCTCACTTTCTCCCCATTTAATCATGTCAGCCAAACATAACTTTCCGAATACAAATCCATAGCGACTGTCCTTGTTTAATTTGTGTCTTTCTGAATGAAATATCTCTCAAACGTTTCCAGTGACTTACCACCATTAGGTTGATTGCCCTGTCAATATTCTAACCTTTCCCATCTTCCCTTTTAAAACAATGGTTAAAGTAATCAGGAAGATACACATAGGCAGGTGGAATTCAATAAAGTGGGGCTGAACAAACAAGATAAAAGAATGCATAGAATGATATAATCTGTGTGGAAGCAGACCATTCAGCCCATCAAGTCCACGCTAACCCTCCAAAGTGCAGACCCATGATGAATGGTAGGATCCTCTATAGCACTGAGGATCAGCGTGTCCATTTGTCCCTTAAGACAGGAGATAGGTTGAAAATTACTTTTAAAAAGTAAATGGGATGTTTGTCTTCATTATTGTCTTTATTAGCTGAGGCATAGAGTTTACGAGCAGCGAGGTTATACTGTAACTGTTCAAAACATTGGTTAGGCCACATCTAGAGTATTGTGTACAGTTCATAGAGTCATACAGTTGTACAGCACGGAACAGACTTTTCAGTCCAACTCGTCCATGTCAACCAAATATCCTAAATTGTTTTTATTCCATTTGCCAGCATTTGGTTCATATCCCTCTAAACCTTTCCTATTCATATACCCATCCAGATGCCTTTTCAATGTTGTAATTGTGCCAGCCTCCACCACATCCTCTGGCAGCTCATTCCATACATGTACCACCCTCTGCATGAGAAAGTTGCCCCTTAGGTCCCTTTTATATCTTGCCCATCTCACCTTAAACCTATGCGCTCTAGTTTCAGACTCCTTTACCCTTGGCTATTCATTCTATCTATGCCCCTCATGATTTTATAAATCTCGCCCATCAGCCTCCCACGCTCCATGGAAAATAGCCCCAGCCTATTCAACCTCTCTCTACATCTCAAGTCCTCCAATCCTGGCAACATCCTTGTAAATCTTTCTGAACCCTTTCAAGTTTTACAACATCTTTCCTATAGCAGGAAGAACAGAATTGAATGCATATTCCAAAAGTGGCCTAACCAACGTTCTGTACAGCCGTAACGTGACTTCCCAGTTCCTATACTCAGTACACTGACCGATAAAGGCAAGTGTACCAAACACCTTTTTCACTACCCTGTCTCCTGTGACTCCACTTTCAAGGACCGATGAACCTGCACCCCAGGGTCTCTTTGTTCTGCCACACTCTCCAGGACATTACCATTAAGTGTATAAGTCCTGCCCTGATTTGCCTTGCCAAAATGCAGCACGTCACATATATCTAAATTAAACTCCATCTGCCATTCCTTGGTCCATTGGCCCCTCTGATCAAGGTCCCATTGTACTCTGAGGTAACCTCCTTCACTGTCCACTACACCTCCACTTTTGGTGTCATTTGCAAACTTACTAACCATTCTTCCTATATTTCACATCCAAATCATTTACATAAATGAGGATTAAACAGTGGACCCAGCACCAATCCTTGCAAGGTGCAGCTGGTCACAGGCCTCCAATCCGAAAAGCAATCGTTCACCACCACCCTTTATCTCCTACCTTCAAGCCAATTTTTTTCCCCAAATGGCTAACTCTCCCTGGATTACATGTGATCTAAATTTGCTAATTTGACTACCATGTGGAACCTTGACAAACACCTTGCTGAAGTCCATATAGACAACATCCACCACTCTGCCTTCATCAATCTTCTTTGTCACCTTTTCAAAACATTCAATCAAGTTCATGAGATATGATTTCCCACCCACAAAGCCATGTTGACTTTCTCTAATAAGTCCTTGCCTTTCCAAATACAGTATATATAATTCCTGTCCCTCAGAATCCCTTCCAAAGACTTACCCACCATTGATGTCAGGCACACTGGTCTGCAGTTGCTTGGCTTTTCCTTACCACCTTTCTTGAACAATGGCGCCACATTGGCCATCTTCCAATCTCCCTGCACCTCATCTGTGGCTATTGATGACACAAATATCTTGGCAAGGGACCTAGCAATCACTTTTATAGCTTCCCACTTTATGGCAAGGATGTGACTCGAGGGGGTGCAGAGAGGAGACTTACCAGGATGTTGACTGGACTAGAGTATTTTGTTGTGAAGAGCAATTGAATCAACTGGGGTTGTTTACCTTGGAGACTGAGGCAGCGGGGTGCAGTGGGGGGGGGGGGGGGGGTTGGGAGCATATGATTGAGCTGTAAGGGGGCATAGATTTATCAGGTTCAGAGGGAATGTAAGGACATTTTTGTTCAGCCAGGGGGTGGTGGGAATCTGGAACTGGCTTTACTGTGAGTAATAAAGGCAGATATCATCACAACATTTAAGAAATATTCAGATGTTAACTTGTGATGTCAAGGTGTGTGAAGCTATGGGTTGAGAGTGTGGTGCTGCAAAAGCACAGAGGGTGAGGCAGCATCTGAGGAGCAGGAGAATCGATGTTTCAAGCATGTGCCCTTCATCTCCAGCATCTGCAGCCTTCACTTTCTCCTAGTTAATTTTAACCTTACTGTGAAGCCTTTCCAAGGATGCCTACCTTGAAGAAGTTCTTCTCTCTCGACAAGGATCTTAGTGAGTCCCTTTCTCACTGTCCGTCTCCCCACCCCCACCCACCCCATCCCCATTTCCTCTGCCCTGAAGCTTTTCAGCCAGTTTTTTTTAACCTCATTCCTGATGAAGGGCTTATGTCCGAAACGTTTCTCCTGCACCCCGGATGCTGCCTGACCTGCTGTGCTTTTCCAGCACCACACTCTCGACTCTGATCTCCAGCATCTGCAGTCCTCACTCTCTCCTATGTAAAGCTAAGGGCCAAATGCAGGAAGTGGGATTAGAATAGTTAAATGCTTGTTTTCACATGCCCAGACTCGATGTGCCGACGGGTCCTTTTACGAGACCTCTAGGACTTTTCAAGCACCTTGCCAGAGTAGGAGAACGATGTCCCCAATTGTTGCTATGTCTTCTGTAAAACTCTGATCAGCCAGGGGATGCATAAAATCGGGCCTGGAGATTAAATGCACGCTGTAAACTTCAATATTTCCTTCCTCAATATGTACACCCCTGTTGGTTTATTGTACTCGTGATCTATAATGTCTCCTTCGCCCCCTCTTTGGGCAATAGAGATGTAATCGTAAAGAAACATGTCCATTTCTTGAACCTCCGTGTGTTCTGTTTGGCAGAACGATGAACTTCCGTTAACATGATCCGATCCATCATTCAAACCGCCCTTTTCACCTCTGTAATATCGCCTGGCACCACCCTCCTTATCTCACCGACTGGAATTTACCTCCCTATTTCCAAGATCTGTATGGTGCTCGTGCTGTCTAAGTTCCTAAATGCTTCTTCAAGAAAATTTATTTTACGTCTGACCGCTTGATCGATTTGAATTGTATTAATATTAAACAGGCTGTGAATACATGGCAGTCACTGGGGTGATATTCTAACAATGAAATCCTTCTACATACGCGAATTGACATCAGATGTTTAACAGAATGAACTGTTCCATTCGGAGATTTTCGGATTGCTTGTTTCTTACGCGCTGATGGTTATTATACTGAGTTGGTCAGGAATGTTAGGGGTAACTGTGTGAAGGTGTTGTTCTGGGGCGAGCCGCACAATGAGAACATAACACGGCAGTAGGAAGCAGCGAGAGTGTGTCCCTGCTATCGGCTTGTTCCTATCCCCGGAATTCGGGGAGTGATCCAGCAACCGGTCTGAGAGTGATCCCGGTTCCTACCCCGGGTCAGACAGTCATCCCGGTCCCAATCCCAGGTCTGACAGCAATCCAGGTTCCCACCCCGGTCCCTATCCCAGTCCCTATCCCAGTCCCTATCCCAGTCCCTTTTCCAGTCCCTATCCTGGTCCCTATCTCATTCCCTATCCTGGCCCCTATCCCAGACCTTCTTCCCAGTCCACATCCCTGTTCCAGTCCCTTTATCCCAATCTCTATCCCAGTTCCTATCACATTCTCTATCCTGGTCCCTATCCCATTCTTTATCCTGGTCACAATCCCAGTACCTATCCCATTCCCTTTTCCAGTCCCTATCCCGGTCCCTATCCCAAACCCTTTCCCAGTCTTTATCCCCGTTCCTGTCCATCATCTATCCCAGTCCTTATTCCCCACCCACCCCATTTCAGTCCTTATCGCATTTTCTATCCTGGTCTCTTTTCCAGTCCCTATCCCAATCCCTATCCCGTTCCCATCTCAGTCCCTATACTATTCCCTTTCCCAGTCCCTATCCCTGTCCCTTTCCCATTCCCTATCCGGTCACATTCCCATTCCATCTCAGTCCCTATCCCATTCCTTATCCTGGTACCTATCGCAGTCCCAGTCCCAATTTCAGTCCCTGTCCCATTCCCAGTCCCTGCCCCATTCCCTATCCTGGTACCTATCCCAGTCCCAGTCCCATTTTCAATCCTGGTACCTATCCCATTCCCAGTCCCAGCCCCATTCCCAGTCCCTATCCTGGTACCTATCCCAGTCCCAGTCCCTATCCCAGTCTCTATCCCATTCCCTATCCTGGTACCTATCCCAGTCCCTATCCCATCCATTCGCATTCGCAGTCTCTATCCCATTCCCTATCCTGGTACCTATCCCAGTCCCAGTCCCATTCCCAGTCTCTATCCCATTCCCTATCCTGGTATCTATCCCAGTCCCTGTCCCATTCGCATTCGCAGTCTCTATCCCATTCCCTATCCTGGTACCTATCCCAGTCCCATTCCCAGTCTCTATCCCATTCCCTATCCTGGTACCTATCCCAGTCCCTGTCTCATTCCCTATCCCAGTCTCTATCCCATTCTCTATCCTGGTACCTATCCCAGTCCCATTCCCTATCCCGGGAGTGATCCCGGAGCCGCCCCTCCGTAGCCCCGCCCTGCCGCCTGTGACGTTGCTTCCTCCCAAGATGGCGGCGGGCTCTGTGTGATGGAGGAGCTCGGCCTCTGGCTTCACCCTTGTCCCGGTTAGGGCCCTCACCGTCCCCCTAGTGCCCGCGGCCGTCACGCAAGGAGGCTGCAGCTCCCCGTCAGGCACCCGGACCACCCTGCCCACCCCGGCTTTACCGTCCCTGCAACCGCCAAAACAGCAGCAAAGGCACGGAATAAATTAATCATATTCGGTAAAATCCAGCAGCAGGGAGGGAGAGGGAGAGGGAGAGCTTCGGGCCGCTTCGAGTGGGCAGCCGCGTCATGTATGAGGGGAAAAAGACGAAGAACATGTTTCTCACTCGGGCACTTGAGAAGATTTTGGCCGATAAGGAGGTGAAGAAGGCGCACCACTCTCAGCTGAGGAAAGCCTGTGAGGTGGCACTGGGTGAGAGGCATCTTTCCTTTATTTATAATAGACACAGGGCGCGGAGGTTTCAATTTACAAGGCAGTGTGAGCAGGAACAAAGCAATTTCTAATGATAGTTTCAGTCCTGATGTACGTTTGTTTAAGTGTAGACTTGTGTCAAACAAGTGCAGGGCTCAAATCACCTGACGTCCAGGTTTTGTATTTGCAAGTATGTGTTTATCAATCATCACTGACGTTTCAGTGTATTTAAAACGTTATTTAAAAAATGGGAAAGTTGAGTGGTGGGCAAGGGCAAATTCAGACCAGGTGATACGACAAGGAAGCAAGAGTGTTTACATGTGGGATGGTCATTGGAATAGGACTCATAATAATTTAAAAAGCATTGTGGTGATAATTATCGATGGTGTCTGCCTTACTACTCTACATGTGTTAGGAGGATAAGAGAAAAAGACAAATGCTGTCAGTTGCTGCAGGGATGAGGCCTGGGCTAGGAGACAAGTCAACAAATAAATTTAATTTTGTTTCATGCAAAGTATATTTCTCAAATCTTTTATTTATTTCATAGAAGTTGACACATAAGCTCATGTATGTCTCATTCAGTAAAGTGAAATGATAATTAACAATGATTTTCAGATGTTAATGTATAAGTGATATGCTTTAGATTTATTTATTTCATTTAAGTTATATGCATTAAATTGATCCTGAATGAAGGTGCTACATAAGTTTGCATTATTTTTTATTTGCTTTAGAATATAACATTGCTTTTTATGTGGTAATAACTATTCTAGCTATTTGAAAAATTGACTCTTTACTGCAAACAATAACTGTCTGGGAGAAATTTTAACTGACAATAAGGAGTGCAGCCACATTTGAAACAGAATGAAAGATGTTCATCCATGACATTTTCTATATTATACTGTATATACCTACATGAAGTCAGAGTGACTCATCTGATTCTGTGTTTCTCCTTCCAGTCTGTTTAGAATTCTAGTTGAATTCATATTGCTGCTGATCACATTTGTAGGCTAGATCAGTGGTCATGTTAATTTTTGTGAAGCACTGTGAATTTTTAATGAAGAGGCCACAAAAGGCAAGATATTTATTGAGTACACTGAAATACTCATGTTGATTGCTTTCAGACTAATGAAATGAGAGTGACTAAAGATCTTGGAATAATGAGTTAAACAGATTAATTGGGAAGGCCTTGGTTGGTATGCATCTTTTTGGTATAACACGCATGTTCAGTACGTAGAAGATAATAATGCAGTTGCTGGAAACTGGGAATGGTTTTCAATTGGAAGAGTTATTTGGATTAGTTTGATTTTGAAGAACAGCTGAAATAGAATGTGCAGGTTATTTGAAGAAAGTGCTGAACTAGTATGCAGCATGTGGAAACTGTAGTAGATGTTAAATTAATTATTCATGTAATCAACCCTTCAGTCTAACACCAGAACATTGTAGAACGTGGTGCAGTTTGTTTCAGGTGTCTTGATTGCGTTCCTGAAATTTTAGATCATGTTTTGCTGAAATTATTTTTCTTTATCACCAATTGTACAAAACTACAATAGAGGCTCATCCATTAGTGAGATTAGTGTGCCCCCCAATATGATTTATTTAGCCCGGTTTTCATCATTAAGCCTGTATTTTTGAAGTTTCAGTTGTATGGAAGGAATCCATTTGATTGTGATAATAACAGCTTAAAAGTAAAAACAGCTATTTGTTGAGTCAATATTTTATTGCACTGAGTGCCTCTTTTGAAAAGTAATTATATTTCATATTCCACCTTAACTATATTGAATAGTGTAGATTTAAATCCTCATGCTACAGATGTGTAATTGTTGTCTGTCATCACTTAATATTCCTGCACATTTTGATTTTGGAGTTCAGAAATATTAAAACTGTATGCTGGTTTTGTTTTGTCCATTCAAAGTAACGTATATGCTTTTATGTTGTTAAGTGACTCCTTTGCAAAAGAAACTTGTTTATTGGAATGTATAGCTTTTCCTGCTAGGATTTAGGAGGGACCATGTCCAGGATTCCTGGAGCTAAGCAGGCAATTATGCATTGTCATATAATGATAGTGGAGGAGGGCAATGAGGTCTTTATGTGTCTGCAGCAAACTGTCTTGACAGAACAACAGCATCCAAGCATTTTGAACTGCATTTGGACTATCTCATTGACAGCTTTGACTGTATACTAAATCTGATCCAAAGCACTTGTTTAAATGTAATATTTAATTAACTGAAACTGTATAATGGAAAATATTTTTCTGTAGTTGATGTTGGTGAATCTTTATTTAATGGAAGATCTATTAAAACAGTAGAATATAGATTAGTTTAATTGGTTCATATTTTACTTCCATGTGTAGCAAACAAAAAAGGGGAAGACATCTCAATTTGTCCATTTTCAGGATTATTTGTTTTCTGTCATTTAGTTCAACATCTAGATTATGTAGATTTATGTATTTTTCTTACCTACAGTTGTTAACATCACCATTGCCCATAGAGTCTGATAGGTCATGATACTTTAGTGGTTTATCAACATCCATTTACAAAGCTAGGATCTTTCACCATATATTGTTAGACTTGCCAAGGATACAATTGCTTCAGTATGGTTTTAAAGGTAGTAGCAGCACTACTGAGTTGAGCTGGCCGAGTGTTAAAGAAAAAGCTGCCAGGTTGGGTCTGTAATGGGTGGTAAGGGAATCAACAAGAGGGAAAAACTTCAAATAACCTCAGCCTTATCAGTCCACCTGTTACATCCCCTGTCCATTATGTACTCTCGAGGAGTTACCACAGCGCAGTCATTGTGGATACCCTCTGTCATACCATGTGACACCACCACTGTTCTAACTACAACAATTTTTGAAAAGGTCTAGCAACCAAAAACAAAGCATTCATGAGGTTAAGTGGGCCATCATCAGCATTGGAATTATATCCAACCACAATCTGAAAGCTCAAGCCCAGCATATCCGTTCCACCATTACTATCTAGTGAAAGATCAATTTTGCTTCAATTAAGAGAGCAGAGCATCAGGCACACCAGCAGGCCCAACTAAGAATGAGCTAAGTTATTCCACAACTAACCAGGCAGATCTAAGCTCTGCACTCCTGCCACATTCAGTTGTGAATGAGAGTTGGCAAGTAAACAACTAATAGGAGGTAGATCCTCCACATGTATCCCCATCCTCAATGTAGGGGAGTCCAGCAAATCAGTGCAAAAGTGAAGACTGATTACTGAGTGGATGATTCTGGCCTCGTTTTGCGATCCCCACTATTACAAATGCCATCCTTCACTCACTTTGATATGAAGAAATGGCATCTATTTAGCAATGTGGAAACATTTCCAGCCATGTCCTATCCACAAGAAGGACAAATTCAAACTGGACCAGCTGGCTACCCTTGATCATGAGCTAAATGATAGAAGGGATTTTTGATAGTGACTATAAAGTAGCACTTGGCTGGCAATAACCTGCTCACTGATGCTCAGCTCCTGACCTCATTACAGCCTTGGTTCAAACTTTACAAATGAGCTGCTGAACTCCAGAGATGAGAGTGGCTGCCCTTCACATCAAGGCAGCATTTGGCCGAATATGACATCAAAGACCCCAAGCAAAACTAGAGTCATCTAAAATTTTGGAGCAAACTCTGCTTATTGGGGTCAGACCTTGTCCAAAGGAAGATAGTTGTTGTTGTTGGAGGTCAGCCATTTCAGTTCCTGTATGGGCAATAAATACTGACTTGGCCAATGACATCTACATCCCCAGAATGAATAAAAAATCGAACATCACTAAAGCAGGTCCTCAAGGTAGTATCCTTGACTCAGCCATTTGTAGCTGTTTCACCAGTCACCTTTCTTCCATCTTCAGGTCAGAAGTGAAGATCTTCACAGCTGATTGGTGTCAAGCATTATACACTCACAGCTCTTCAGATACTGAGCCAGTCCATGGCCATATGCAAGACCTGGACAACATTCAGGCTTGGGCTGAAGCAGCAAGTGTGATGTAATTTAGAGTTTAGATTTTGAGTTAGTGGCATGTGGGTTTTGATGTGTGTGTAGGAGGTCTCATGATTAACTTGTGAGTCCTTATTGGAGCCATGATTCTTTTTATACCTGTGAGAGAGAATGAATCCCTGGGGTAAAAATGGCAATTTGTTTTATGCTTGGGTAGAGTAAACATTTAAGGAGCAGTTAACTGTTTAGAAGGAGCAGTAATTTTTCTTAAGGGAAAAACCCATCGCTTCGCAAGCTTAATTTTTTTTTAGTTTGCAGTCTTGATTGAAGTTATACATAGGAACAGGAGTTAGCCCTTCGAGTCTGCTCCATCACTCAATAAGATCATGGGTGATCTGTGACCTAACTCCATGTGCCTGCTTATTAAAATATTGTCTGTCTCAGATTTAAATTTAGCAATTGAATTAGCATTGGCTGCTGTTTGAGGGAAGCATTCCAAACCTTCACTACTCTTTGCATTTGGAAGTGTTTTCTAACATCCCTCCTGAATGGTCTGGCACTAATTCTTAGATTATGCCCCTGGTTCTAAATCTTTGAACAGTGGAAATAGTTTATCTACCCTGACTTTCCCTGTTAATATCCTGAAGACCTTGATAGAGCACCCCTTAGACTTCTAATTTCTGTAGAGTAAAGGTGTAATTTGTTTAATCAATCATAATTTAACCCCTGAAGTTCAGGTGTCATCCTTGTAAACCTGTGTTGAATTTCTGCCTAGGCGGAAGGTGCGGTACTCTGATCTGTTTTCTGTACTCTAAGTGGAGTATAACTAGGGTTTTTTAATAATTGCTGCATAATGTCTGTATCCCTATATTCCAGCCTTTTAGGTATGAATATCAGCATTCCCTAAGCCAACTTGACTATTTTCTGCACCTGTTAGTGGCATTTTAAAGAACTATACACCAAAAACCTGCAAATCCCATTGCACATCCACTGTATTTAACTTTGTGTCTTTTAAACGTACCCTGACTTTATCCGCTTTGCTTAAAAATGGACGATGTCCCACTTGTTTATATTAAAATCTACTTGCCACAGCTTTGCCCATTCAATATCAATTGTAATTTTATTCTGTCGTCAACAATGTGTACAATGCTGCCCAGTTTTGGATATTTGACTTTTAATACCATTATCAAAGCCATTAACAAATATTATGAATAATTGAAATCCCAGTCCACATCCCTGCCGAGCACCACTAGTCATGCCCTGCCAGTTTGAATACTTGCCCATTAATTCAACTCTGTTTCCTCATAATACGACCGATTTCCTATCGGTTCTGTTGACTTCCACCTTAGTGAACAGTGTGGGACTTTAGGAAGTGTCTTCTGGAAGTCAATATGAACAACGATTTACCTTTATCCATCACCTGTGTCATCTCTTTAGAAAACTGAGGTTTGTCAGGCAAGACCTACCCTCCATGAACCCATGCTGACTCTCCCTGATTAACTGAAAATTTTCAAGATGATCAGTTACCCTACCTTTGATTGTTGAGTTCAACAATTTCCCCAGCAAATGCTCTCTGCAAATGTTACACTAACTGATCTGTAATTTCTTGCTTCCCCCCGTCATCCTTAAAGACCAGAGTGGCATGAGCAAATTCCCAATTCACAGGTACAATTCCTGAATCCAAGGAACTCTGCTGATGCTCTAGCAATTCTCTTTCAGTGTGCTCTACTACCTCTCAACACTCGTGGATGAAAACCATTAGGTCTTGGGAATTTGTCACTTTTTAGATCCGCTAATTTCCCCATTAATGGTGATTTACTTAAGCTCATTTTCTTTAAACCCTGTCCCTGATCCTCTGTTAATTTCTTTGGGACTTCCATTGAGCTATCCTCCTCTTTTGTTGTGAAAACTGAAATGAAATGAATTAAACAGTTCTTCCCAGAGAAAGGGATTAACTCAGAAAAGTTAAGAATTAGGTTACCTCAATGTAAAGGTTTTAATTTGAAAGTTTCAGACCAGAAATGGCTAGTTAGACCTCCTAAAGGGGTTATTCAAAGTTGACAGGGTCTAAGCTTAGTTGTGTGACTGTATCAAGGAAGACAATACCAGTCTCTTAATTTTAAAAATAATTCCAGTCTTAGGTTAAATCCATAGATGCAATAAGAAGCAAATGCTCTCTAGTCTCAGAATCATGGAGTCACAGAGATGTACAACACAGAAACAACTTGTCCAGCTGACCAGATATCCCCAACCCAATCCAATCCCACCTGCTAGCACCTGGCCCATATCCCTCCAAACCCTTCCTATTCATATACCCCTCCAGATGCCTTTTAAATGTTGCAATTGTACTAGCCTCCACCACTTCCTCTAGCAGCTCATTCCGTACATGTACCACCCTCTGGGTGAAAAAGTTGCCCCTTAGGTCCCTTTTATATCTTTTCCCTCTCACCCTAAACCTATGCCCTCTAGTTCTGGACTCCATGACCCTAGGAAAAATACTTTGTCTATTTATCCTATCCATGCCCCTCATGATTTTATAAACCTCTACAAGGTCACTTCTCAGCCCCGATGCTCCAGGGAACCTTTCCCTATAGTTTAAATCCTCCAACCCTGGCAACATCCGTGTAAATCTTTTCTGAACCCTTTCAAGTTTCACAACATCTTTCCGATAGGAAGCTGCAAAATGACTTCCCAACTCCTGTAGTCAATACTCTGACCAATAAAGGAAAGCATACCAAACGCTGCCTTCACCATCCAATCTACCTGCGACTCCACTTTCAAGAAGCTATGGACCTGCACTCCAAGGTCCCTTTGTTCAGCAACACTCTCTAGGACCTTACCATTAAGTGTATAAGTCCTGCTAAGATTTGCTTTCTCAAATTGCATTTATCTGAATTAAACTCCATCTGCCACTTCTCTGCTCATTGGCCCATCTGATCAAGATCCTGTTGTAATCTGAGGTAACCCCCCCCCCCTGCTGTCCACGACATCTCCAGTTTTGGTGTCTGGTGTTTGAATGCTATAAAAAGAAGGTTTTGGGATAAATGGGATTGTATTTATACTGTATGTTTCATACCCTTTAAATGATGTTACATGCAAATAGTTTGCATCATTCTTTTATTACTTTTTTGTGTAATACATTTCTGTTTTACTGTTGAAACAATCTGCAGCTTTACATATGCTTGTTTCAATGAAAGCTCATCTTGAGAAATAAACTATGATCTACCAAGCCAGATTTCAGTCTGGGATCATAAAAGTTGGAGGCTTTTGTGAGGTTTGACTTCTGGATTTAAGAGGGATTTGCGTCAGTCTCTTATAAAATACTGGGTATCTGATGGTTTTGGACATTAAAACAGCTGTGTTGTGAAGTTTTTGCATGGAATTTGAAAATGGCTTTGCATGTGACTAAGACTTTTCTGAAAATGGAGGATATAATGGATTATTTGAAATCTTTGACTAAATCTAAACTGAAAGAGCAGATAAATTGAAGGTGGAAGTAAAAGCAGGATACTGTAACTGCTTCTGGTAATTATCAAACATTTCGAATTGGATGAAAGGAAACCTGAAATTGGGATATTAAAGCTGGAATTAGCTAACGTCGTTAGAAATGAATAGACTTGGTTTAGAAAAACAATGCAGGATAATGAAATTTGAGGAAGGAAAGCAGAGGGTAATGGACATGGTCACTGGTAATGGAAAGGGAGGAAAAGGAAAATAGGAAATGGAATTTTAAAAAGTGAACTCCAAAGAGAAAGACATTGTAGTGAACATGAATTTGTCAAAGAAAAGCTTAGAGTAAATAAGCAAGGTGCAGGTAATATGTTGTTCGATGCTTCTGATTTCAGTGTGAGGGCTTTAAGTAACAACCTGTGTAAGTGCCTAAATTTATTGAGGGTGAGGTCAAAAGGTATTTTGCCTTATGGGGAGAGAGAGCTATTCAGATAAAGTGGTCAAAAGAGGTTTGGACTCTCTAATGTTGCAAAGTGTTTTGACTTGTACAGCAGCTATGAGTGTGCACATATTTTTCAGAATAAAAATCTGCAGTGTTTAAAGCTCTCAAAAAGGCAATACTCAATGCTTTTGAGCTGTTGTCAATTAAATCCTAATCAGACATTTGAAGACTTTTCAAGGGAGAAAGAAATGCTGTAGGATCAGTGATTTAGATCATTCAAGCTAGAGAGAAAAAAAAAACTTGAGAATGGAGGGCAAATTATGATCATGGATTAATTCAGAAATAGCATTCCTGCAAATTCAAAACTTTCTTAGCGGAGTGTTAAATATTCAAGATCAGAGCAGCAGCACTTCTATGACACCTATGATATCTTGCACAGGCAGTTGAAGTTGGGGAGATGGCCTTTTGGAAATCCACAAGGAAGATGGGGGAATAGGTAACCTGTGGATCGAAAAGGTGCTGGTTTTAGAGAACAGAGAGAAAGACACTCTCCAAGATAAAGAGAAAGATTAGAATCAAAAGGTGATATCACAGAATTGTTAGAGCATGAGCAGGCCATTTAAAACCATAGTGTCTGCATGGGGTTTTCGGGTGAGTATCATTAACTTGTGCTTTCTCCTGCTTTTTCCCTTTGTCCTTCCACAGTGGTTCAATCTAAATAATCATACCACGCCTTCTTGAATACTTCAACTGAACTCGCCTCCTCGACTTTTCCACGCAGTGCATTCTACATCCTAATTACTTGTGGTTGAATTTTTTTAAATATGCAAATTAACATGCTTCCATTGTAATCAGATGAGACGTACTAAAGCTAATTGCTAGATATTAAATGAGACGTATTACAGTTGTAGGAATGTCTAAAGAAACTTCAGGCAAGGGGCATCAGGAAAGACAATAGGTATTAAAACTGTGGCGGTAGTACAAAGAGAACTTGTTTCCTTAGAATTTACTAAAAAGGGAGACGTGGCTTAGGACAGTCATGATAATTCTTATTTCAAGGTTAACTGAAAGTTCTAGGTATATTATTATGAAAGAGAAGGTACAAAGGAGGCAAGCCAACAAAGGTATTGAGAGAGACTGGAGCAAATCAGTCACTGATGCCACCTGATGGAGCTATTTACCTTCTAGAGGGTTTTTTAGATTAGATTAGATTAGATTAGATTACTTACAGTGTGGAAACAGGCCCTTCGGCCCAACAAGTCCACACCGACCCGCCGAAGCGCAACCCACCCATACCCCTACATTTACCCCTTTAACCTAACACTACGGGCAATTTAGCATGGCCAATTCACCTGACCCGCACATCTTTGGACTGTGGGAGGAAACCGGAGCACCCGGAGGAAACCCACGCAGACACGGGGAGAATGTGCAAACTCCACACAGTCAGTCGCCTGAGTCGGGAATTGAACCCGGGTCTACAGGCGCTGTGAGGCAGCAGTGCTAACCACTGGGCCACCGTGCCGCCCACGGTTAATGAAGGAAATAATATGAATCAAAGGTATAGAAGGGAGATACAAACTAGTCTCATTGTGCAGAGTTAAGCTAAAGAATGACTTAGTAATTTGGGAAGTTGTAGTGGGAATAGTGAAATAAATTCCGACAAAAGGAATATATTTAATTTTGGGGAAATGATTTGCTAGGTTCAAGAATATTGGCGCCTCCAGTGGAGATCAGAGAAACTGGCAGGTACCAGGAGAAATATCCTGGATTGTTTCCTGACTCTGCTGTGACTACTTCTCCAGCCCGTGAAATTAGATAGGAAGAAGAGGAGTCAGTGAAACCTTGAGATGAATTGGAAATTCGTGTGCAATACAGTTCTTGAAAATTTATCTGAACTATATGAAGATGAAGACAGTGAAGCTGTTTCTCTTATCTTTTTGAATAGAAATGCAGCAAGTTGGTTTGGTTTAGAATTGAATCAAACAGCCTCCTCTAGAAATTAATTAGAATCAATGCCTGAGTGTTATTACTTGAAAGTCGAGAGTGTGGTGCTGGAAAAGCACAGCAGGTGGAGGAGCATTCGAGGAGCAGGAGAATCGACGTTTCAGGCATAAGCCCACCGAGGGCATGTGCTTTTCCAGCACCACACTCTCGACTCTGATCTCTAGCATCTGCGGACCTTATTTTCTCCTGTTATTACTTGAAAGCAAAGTATTAATGAGAAAATGGATGAAAAGAAAAGGCTAGATATAAAACATTATAATTAGCCAGAATTACATAAAGATGTGATCAAATTTTGCCAGACATGTCATACTTGTCAGATAGTGGGGAAATCCCAATCCGCAATTAAATGTACAGCTTTAATACTGACACAGCTTTTGAAAAACTATTTAGCAGGGTCTTAAAATGTTGAGTTAAACCCTACCTGAAGCCATGAACAGAAATCTAATCTTTTAATGTTTATGGATGTTTCCCCAAGACTTCCTGAAGCATTATCTTTGGAGAAAAAAAGAAGTGCAGAAGTGACAGTGGAAATTACAGTTCAGTTTTTTTTACATAAGGTATGGATTACCCAAAAAAAGCAATCCAATCAAGGTTCATGTTTCATGTCAAAGATGTTCAAAGAAGTGATGACTTGTTTTGGAATAAACTAATTTACACTATTTGCTTATCATCCACAATCTGGAGATGCATTTAAATAATGACATCAAACTTGAAGACTGTGATTTGAGCTTATTGTCAAAAATGTGCTGATGGTTGGGATAAGGAAGTTCCTTTGCTACTGTTTACAATAAGAGACATTTCTAATGAGTCTGCACAATTTAGTCCTTCCGAACTAATATGTGGCCATAATATGAGAGAACACTTAAATTAATTAAAGAAACATTGATAAACCAACGAGTACATTTCCAACTGATTATTTCAAATTTCAGGGAGGCACTGACCAAATTTTGAGAGTTGGCTAAACAGCATTGGAAAGTGTTCAACCAAAATGAAAAATAGAGCCAAAGTTTAATATTCTGTTGCCTGAGACTAGGTGCTGGTGTTGTTGCCTGCCTGTATGGAACTATTAACAGTAAGGTTTGCTGACTGGACGTTATCAAATCAAAAAGAAATCCAGTTATGTAAATTATGTGGGAAGAAAGCAGAAGTAACATTTGGGCTGGTGACTCTTTATCATTTCTGATTCAGAGGCAAAATGTCAACTCTGTTTTCTTTCCATAGATTTCTATGTTTCTCCAGCAATTTTTGTTTTTGTTTCATATAAGACTATGAGAACTGAGAGCAGGAGTAGACTGTCTGGCCCTTTGAGCCTGCTTCGCCACTCAATAAGGTCATGGCTAATCTTTTAATGGGCTCAGCTCCATTTACCCACGTTTTCACCATATCCCTTACTTTTTTAAAAAAAAGCAATTATCTACCTTAGCTTTAAAAGCAATTACTGAAGTACTGTCAACTACTTCCCTGGACAAGGAATTCCATAGATTAACAACCCTCTGGGTGAAGAAGTTCCTTCTCAGTTCAGTTCTCAACCTGCTTCCTCTAATTTTGAGGCCATGCCCTCTTGTCCTAGTCTCATCTACCAGTGGAAACACCCTAACTATTTGTAGTTTATAGATTCCCTTGATAAATTTATGTTTCTATTAGATCCCGCCCCCGCGCCCCCCCCATTCTTCTGAATGCCAATGAATATAATCCCAGTCTACTCCGCCTCTCCTCTTAAACCAACTCCTTCAACTCCTGAATCAACTTGATGAACCTCCTCTGCACCCCCTCCAGTGCCAGTACATCCTTCTTTCAGTAAGGAGACCAAAACTGCACACACTACTCCAGGTGTGGCCTCACCTGTACCTTGTACAGCAGTAACATTACCTCTCTGCTTTTAAACTCAACCCCTTTTGCAATGAAGGACAAAATTCCATTTGCCTTCCTAATTATTTGTACCTGCAGACCAACCCTCTGTGATTGATGCACAAGGACACCCATGTCCCTTTGCAAATCAGTGTGCTGCAACTTTTTACCATTCAAGTAATTTATTTTGCTGTTACTCCTACCAAAATGAATGACTTCACATTTACTAACATTGTATTCCATCTGCTAGACCGTTGCCCACTTATTCAATGTATCTATGTTCCTCTGCAAAGTTTCACAGTCCTCTGCACAGTTTGCTCTGCCACTCAACTTAGCGTCGTTGGCAAATTTTGACACCATACGCGTGGTCCTCCAGTCCAAAGCATCTATATAAATTGTAAACAATGGTAGTTCCAACACTGGTTCCTGAGGCACAACACTAGTCACTGATTGCCAGCCAGAATAAGACTCTTTTACCCCCACTATTTGTTTCCTGTCAGTCAACCAATCCTCAATCCACGCTAATACTCTACCCCTAACGCCATGCATCCATATCTTATGCAGCAGCCTCTTGTGCGGCCCCTTGTCGAAGGCCTTTTAGAGATCTAGGTACACCACATCCGTTGGGTTCCCCATTGTCCACCTTGCTTGAAATGTCTTCAGAGAATGCCAAAAGATTTGTGAAGTATGACCTGCCCTAAGGAACCCATGCTACGTCTGTACAATGGGACAATTTCTTTCGAGGTGCCCTACTATTTCTTCCTTGACAATAGACTCTAGCATCTTCCCCATTACAGAGGTTAAGCTCACTGGTCTACAATTCCCCATCTTTTGTCTACTTCCCTTTTTAAACAGTGGTGTCACATCTACTATTTTCCAATCTGTTAGGACTACCCCAGAGTCCAGCGAATTTTGGATAATTACCACCAGTCCACTTTTTATTTCTCCTGCCATCTCTTTTAGTACCCTGGGATGCATTCCATCAGAGCCAGGAGACCTATCTACCTTTAGCTCCATTAGCTTACCTAACGCTAACTCTTCCATCATAATAATAATTGTTTCCAGGTCCTCACCTACCTTCGTCTCTTCGTTGCTTACTGGCATGTTATTAGTATCCTCCACTGTGAAGACCAATGCAAAGTACCTGTTCGATGCATCAGCCATTTCATCATATCCCATAACTAACTGCCCCTTCTCATCCTCTAAAAGACCAACAAAAACTTTTGCTATCTGTCTTTATATTCTGTGCTAGTTTTTTTGTCATACTCTATCTAAATTTCTTTATAGCTCTTTCTGTGGCTTTCTGTTGACCTTTAAAGTTTTCCCAATCTTCTAGATTCCTGCTGTTTTTGGCCACTTTGTATGCCTTCTCCTTCACCTTGATAGCCTGCCTTTTTTCCTTAGACATCCATGGCAGATTAACCCCCCCCCCCCTTGCAGTCCTTCCTTCTCACCAGAATATACTGGTGAGGGTCCCTGACTTGGTTATTAGTTATTCCTATCTCATTGCATAGGACCAGATCTAGGATAGCTTGCTCCCTTTCAGTTCCATTACATATTGTTCAAGAAAACTATCACTGATACACTCAATGAACTCCTCCTCAAGGCTACCCTGACCGAGCTGGTTCAACCAATCTACATGCAGATTAAATCCCCCCCCCCCGGATAATAGCCGTGCCATTTTTGAAGGTATTAATATTTCTTTGTTTATTGCCTGCCCCAATGTGATGTTATTATTTGGTGGTCTATAGACTACATCTATCAGTGACTTTTTATTCTTGGAATTCCTAATTTCCACCCAAACGGATTCAACCTCATGCTCCATAGAACATCTATAGTCTCTCAGCACCACCTTGATGTCAACCTTGAATATCAGAGCTACACCACTTCCCTTGCATTTCTGTCTGTTCTTCCGAATAGTCTGGTACCCCTGGATATTTAATTCCCATTCATGGCCATTCTGCAACCATGTCTCTCGTGATGACTACCAAATTATATTTGTTCATAATGATTTGTGCCATTAACTCATCAACCTTGTAACGAATGCTATGAGCATTCAGGTAAAGCGCTTTTATGCTAGTTTTCTTACCATCATGATTCACAACATCTCTAATATCTCCTGAGTTATCCTTCATTTTTGCTTCTTTCATAAACTACCTTGAACCGAAACCCTCCTTCATACATGCTAACCTGCTGCTTACCTTTTCATTTATCACCATACTTCTGTTGCTTTCCCTTTCCCTTCCCCCAACTCACAAGTTTAAAGTCCTAGTGACCACCCTATTTATCCTTTTCGCTAGAATACTGGTTCCAGATCGGTTCAGGTGGAGACCGTCCCATCGATACAGATCCCCCAGTTCCAAAATTGATGCCAATGCCCCATGAAGTAGAATCTCTCTTTCCCACACCACTCCCTTAGCCATGTGTTTTCTTCCCTAATTTTCTTGTCCCTAAGCCAATTTGCATGTGGCTCAGGCAGTAAACCGGAGATTCTGACCCCTGAGAACCTGTTCCTTAATTTTGTTCCTAATGCTCGATAATCCCTGAACAGGTCCTCTATCTTATCTTTGCCTATGTTGTTAGTTCAGATGTTCAACATCTGCAGTTCTTTGTTTCATTTCTATGTAAATTATGTACTGAGTACTCCAGACAAGAGAAAAAAAAGTCAGGAAGTCTGTCATTTTAACAATTTAAAGAGATGATAGGAATGATATTTGGGAGAAATGTGTTCTTACATAATGAAAGAGAAAGTTAGTGAAAAAAAAGATATCAGAGCCATTGAAGAATGAGTCAGAAATAGAAAATACAGAATTAACCTTCCAGCGATTAGATTGGATGATGCAAGGTGCTTAAAAGATTGTATTGCATTATGTTTTGTCTTGCAGAAAACTATTGAAGTGACTTATGAAGGCTATTCAAAAATTGTAAAGTAGCTTGTAGGAATAGGCCAGGAAAATAGATTTTGGCTGTTAATGATGAGTGAGGTAAAATATTGTGTTTATGATGGACAATGACATTATTGTGTAGAGACTTAGTAGCAAGAGGTCACATGTTGTGTCAGCGATGATATAGTGGTACTATCACTAGACTGTTAGCAACAGACCTAGATAATGTTCTGGGGATCTAGGTTTAAATTCCACCATGGAATTTGAATTTAATAATAATTTGGTAATAAAAGTTTACTGATGACTGTGAAGCCATGTCGAAAAACATCTGTTACACCAGTGCCCTTTAGGGAAGGAAATTAGATTAGATTAGATCCCCGACAGTGTGGAAACAGGCCCTTCGGCCCAACAAGTCCACACCGACCCTCCGAAGAGTAACCCACCCAGTCCCATTTCCCTCTGGCTAATGCACCTAACACTATGGGCAATTTAGCATGGCCAGTTCACCTGACCTACACATCTTTGGACCTGTGGGAGGAAATCAGAGCACCCGGAGGAAATCCACGCAGAAACGGGGAGAATGTGCAAACTCCACACAGACAGTCATCCAAGGCTGGAATCGAACCTCGGACCCTGGTGCTGTGAGGCAGCAGTGCTAACCACTGAACCACCGTGCCGCCCTATCTGCCATCCTTACTTGATCTGGCTGACATGTGATTGCAGACCAACAGAAATGTAGTTGACTCTTAATTGCCTTCTGGGCACTTAGGGATGCCTGGTGGTAACACCCAAATCCAATAAGTGAAGTTTAAAAGATTGTGTAATGAGAATACCTCTGAAAGATACATTTTCATTCTTATATAAATGTTTATTTTAGAGTTTAGATTTTTAACTAGTGGCATCTGGTTTATGTCTATGTTTATGAGGGAGTTGAACAATCAACCTGTTCATATTTCTGGAGCCATGATTATTTTGCAAGCCATTGTGAGAGGGAGGTTTTGTGATAGTGGGAATTGGTTTGCATTAGGAGATTCTCACGAGTAGATAAAGTAAAAATTGAGGAAAATTAGCTTGCTTTGTGTTTAGAAAAATGATTTTTTTTTCTTGCTATGTATAATTCATAACATTGTGGTTTTTTGTATTCTGTTCATGACACTTGGGCATTGTAGGACAAGCAGCAATTATTACCTACCCTTGAATTGTGTTTGAAAAGATGGTGAGCTTAAGTGGTGCCTTAGCTGTCAATGTGGTGTGGATGCATACACCACGCTCTTTGGGAGGTAGTTCTGGACTTTTACCCAGCCGTGTTGAGGGAATGACAATATTTCCAAGTCAACTGATGTTTGAATTGGAGGGGAACCTACTGATGGTGTTTCAATGCCTTTGCTTCCCATATTTTTCTTTGTGGTTGATGAGTCAAGATTGAAAAGTGAGTTTGGAAGATTTTGGTGAGATGTCACACTGCATTTTTTTTAGGTGGTACGCATGGCTGCTCCTGTGCATCGATGGTGGAAAAGTGTGTGTTTAAAGTGGTGGGTTGATCTTAAATCTGAATTCACTTTGCGTGTGAGTTTTGTTTGCATACTAAAATAATAATGGCAAATATGATTTAAATACAAAAATATACAGCAGCAAGTAGTGAATGGAATAACACACGTCCAGTCTCTCAACCGTCCTTTACCCATTCAATAAAATCATGGTTGATATCTGCCTCAGCTCCACTTTGCTGCATGCTCTCCCTATCACTTGATTCTCTCAAAGACCAAATCTTTCTATCTTGATCTTAACTCGATTCAACAGTGGGAGCTTCTCTAACTCTCTGGGTACAGAATTCCAAAGGTGGACGGCACGGTGGCACAGTGGTTAGCACTGCTGCCTCACAGCGCCAGAGACCTGGGTTCAATTCCCGCCTCAGGCAACTGACTGTGTGGAGTTTGCACGTTCTCCCCGTGTCTGCGTGAGTTTCCTCCGGGTGCTCCGGTTTCCTCCCACCGTCCAAAGATGTGCAGGTCAGGTGAATTGGCCATGCTAAATTGCCTGTAGTGTTAGGTAAGGGGTGAATGTAGGGGTATGGGTGGGTTGCGTTTCGGCGGGTCGGTGTGGACTTGTTGGGCCGAAGGGCCTGTTTCCACACTGTAAGTAATCTAATCTAATTCTAAAAAAAGATTCAGTACTTTATGAAAAAATTCTCGTCATCTTAGTCCTAAATGTAAACTATAAACTGTGCCTTATGCTTTAGATTCTCCAGGCAGGTGAAAAGCTTTCTAATTCTGCCTTGTCAAGTTTCTCCAGAGTCGTGTATGTTTCAGTCTTTCTTCTAAATTTCAAAATATATGCTCTAATAAATGAGCCTGCCATCCCCAGAAACATTTTAGTGGCTGCCAACAAGGCAAATATATTGTTCTTAGATATGCAGACCTGAACTGTGAACAGCATTGCAGATGTGGTCTCACCAAAGCCCTATACAAATTTAACAGGAGTTCCTTTTCTTGGACTTCAGTTCCTTGGATTAAGGACTAGCATGCAACTTGCCTTTCTAATTGCTTGTTGTAATATTATGTTGACTTTCTATATCCTTGTGAGAGTACATTCCAAACCTGTTTGAACATTACTATTTAAAGTTTCACACGTTTCAAACAAAAAATGATTTCTAAACTAACTACCAAAAAGTGACTTAACTCAAACTTTTGTGCATTATACTCCACTTGTTATTTTGTTGCCCACTCTCTTAATCTATATTTCTTTGCAGCTTCCTTGTGTCCTTGTGACAGCTTACATTTTCATTTAGCTTTGTAGTTCTCCTTTGTTGCATTCCCGTGCGATGCCGTGTTACAGAAAATTTCTCAATAAAAATAATGGGGCCTATGGAAAGAACGGGATTAGGGGCGAACCACCAGAAATACCAGTAAAAATCAAAACAAAATTACTGGTTAGCCTAACAGAAACGATTGGAGAAAGTGAGGACTGCAGGTACTGGAGATCAGAGTGGAAGAGTGTGGTGCTGGAAAAGCACAGCCAGGCTGCTGCCTGACCGGCTGTGCTTTTCCAACAACACACTCTTCGACCAACACAAAAGATAACACAGTCTAAAGAAATATTTTGCCTGTTGTATGGTACTGTATAGTACAATTCATCAGCATCTTCAACTGATTACTCTTGATTGGCATCTATACCTGCTAGCTGCATACATTCTCTCCAGTCTTCTGATCCCATTCCAATGGTGACACTCTACAAATCAGATCCCAGAATGAAACCTGCTTTGATAGATCAAGGGCTGAATCTTAATTTCTTTCGCTAAGTGTCAGTTTTGCCAAGTTTTTCAGAGGGTTTCACATCATGATGCATGGGGACGTCTCTCACCTTATTTTACAAAACTGTCCTGATTAATTATCTACCCCACCCTTTGGTGCCCCCTGTCACATTCTAATACCATCATACCATGTGCCATTTCCAAAACAACTCACCACTTCTTGAATATTCCAGAATTGACCAACTTCCGTGGTGCAGCACAATCTTTAAAACAATATTATGCTGTCAGTCTGGAGCTTCCCTGCATGGTACCTGACATTAGCCGTGGATGTGACAGACAATGGAAAATTGGTGCCTGTCTTTGTGGGCAGGGACATGGAGATGCTGCTGATGGGGGTGGGGTGATGCGTAGGTAGGGCCTCCTTTTCTCCCAGGCCAGCAGAGGAAGCCATTCTACTGGAGCCAGACCAACCTGGACCAGGATTACCATTCAGGCCAGTGCGCACTCAATCATCTGAAGGAATGCACAGAATATAGGATGAAGAGCAATGACTTTTTTCACTCTGCTAGTGAAAGGGCCACCATTATCTTGTTGATAACTCACACTCAATCTATCTCTGCTACTGTACCAACCATTTCCTGCAACATCTTTTCCATGTACTCTCATCCTTGCTAACATCTAACCCCGACTAATCCTGAATCTCTTCTGCACACCCCTATATCCACACATGCACCAGAAGTTAGTGTGCCACACACTTTTCTTTCCTCACCCATTGTGTGCAGTTTCCTGACTCTGACCACCCTGAGCAGCTGACTTACCATGTCCAACCCCTTACTGATTTTTTTTCTAACAGTTGGTTACCATTGTGATTTGTCACTGAAACATGCACCTGCAGATATTCGTGACATCTAAACATTTTTTTAAAGGAAAATAGAGTTTAAAAAAAAGGTCTTAATACAAACAACTGAGCTAAGTTTCGAACTGCTCTCAACATTGTCCTTTTACTGTTAGTCAATTCCAGTGAAATTTCACTCATCTCAATTCTCTAAGTTTTTAAATTAGCAGATTGCTTCTGGCTCCTTGTCCTCAGGTTGTAGAAACATTTTCATGATGCTTTTCCAAGTCCTCTGGCAGAAACATTTCACAATACCTTTCAAGAAGCTCTTCACAAGAAAACGCACAAGGCAACTGATCATGTGATGCTGACGTGGAGTCCAGTCCTCTGCGCACCGCGGCACCTAAAATTGTAAATTGCTTTGACTGCACTGGTACATTGCTTCTTATCAACAATAGTGCAGACCAAAGCCCTCACACGAGTAAAAGTTCCTGATAGAAAGCAGGAAAGGAGAAATATCACAGAGTAACTTTCTTAAAGTCATTTGGCATCTTCTGTGTATATGTCTACTTTTTTTTCAACCTTGCTTCTGTTATTTTCAAACTATCTGTACAAGAGGAGTTCAAAGAAAATTCTGGGTTACAGGAATGGACAATAAATTAAGATGTTCATGAACACACCATCCCAAGAATAACCAAACAAAATGTATTTCTGTGGCTAGTGCATCTGAATGATGCAATTGTGGTAAATTAAGTTCTTAGTGGTATCAGTTCACTTTTTACTTTGTCACACAAGTTTTATTGTTTTAAACAAATGTAAGGGTAGAGTGAGTTCTGGAGTAGTGGATGAAAGTTATTGTAGGAATGGCATCTCTGGTTGGGCATCAATTGATGAAAGATTTACAGAATCATAAGCACGTCAGGAGAGGATGTACAGCTGGAGAGCGCTGCAGAGGATGGAATGAGATTGGAAGAAAATGATGTACTTTTCTATATGGACTTCAGTAAGGAGTTTGACAAGTTTCCCCATGGGAGACTGATTAGCAAGGTTAGATCTCATGGAATACAGGGAGAACTAGCCATTTGGATACAGTACTGGCTCAAAGGTAGAAGACCGAGGGTGGTGGTGGAGGGTTGTTTTTCAGACTGGAGGCTTGTGACCAGTGAAGTGCCACAAGGATCGGTGCTGGGTCCTCTACTTTTTGTCATTTACATAAATGATTTGGCTGCGAGCATAAGAGGTACAGTTAGTAAGTTTGCAGATGACACCAAAATTGAAGGTGTAGTGGACA
>NC_057713.1:131595938-131614298 GCF_004010195.1 Chiloscyllium plagiosum
TTTTCCCTGGAGTCGGGGAGTCCAGAACTAGAGGGTATAGGTTTAGGGTGAGAGGGGAAAGATATAAGAGAGACCTAAGGGGCAATTTTTTCATGCAGAGGGTGGTACGTGTATGGAATGAGCTGCCAGAGGAAGTGGTGGAGGCTGGTACAAATGCAACATTTAAAAGGCATTTGGATGGGTATATGAATAGGAAGGGTTTGGAGAGATATGGGCCTGGTGCTGGCAGGTGAGACTAGATTGGGTTGGGATATCTGGAGGGCATGGACAGGTTGGACCGAAGGGTCTGTTTCCGTGTTGTACATTTCTATGACTCTCTAATTTCAAGATGTCCTAAAGTGGTTCACAGCTGGTGAGGTATTTTTAGTAGAAGAAAATTGGGAGCCAGTTTGTGCAGAACAGTAGTAAGACTACTTCGCTTATGCACATCAATCCCTTTATAATAAAAGCTAACAAAATATTTGCCATCTTAATGGATTTTGTCATCTCTAATGACTTGTTAATTTCTGTGATTTATGTACAAAGGCACTCTGGTCCCTCCGTAATGTGAACATTTTCTAGTTTCTCACAATGCAAAATGTTTTCTACCTTTGGTCTGCCTTGTCATATTCTTACTCTGTCTTTGAATCGGTCTACATGCTGCAACTTCTTTCCATTGTCCTCGCTGCATTGTTTCTCTTAGTGGTTTTTTCTCTGTCAGATTGGGTGAATTACATTCCATACCCTTATCTAAGTCATCAATAGAGATTGTATATATTTAACTTGAAAGTATGCCTTAATTCCTACTTTGTTTCTGTCCATTAACCAATGCTAGCTAATGTGTGACTTACTATCCCATGGACCTTAATTTTATATAATAACTGCTTGTGTGCTAACTTGTCAAATGTTTTTAAAAATCCAAACACACTATCTACTGGTTTCATTCTATTATCTCTTCCACTATTACGTTCTCAGAATAAACTTGTAAAAATGTTTTTTCACAAATCTGTTGATTGTGCTTAATTGTATTATGATTTCTAAATGCATTGTTACCATATGTACAATAATAGATGCTGGCATTTGCTGTCTGTCTCTCTGTCTCTGTCTGTCTCTCTGTCTCTGTCTGTCTCTCTGTCTCTGTCTGTCTCTCTGTCTCTGTCTGTCTCTCTGTCTCTGTCTGTCTCTCTGTCTCTCTCTCTCTCTCTGTCTCTCTCTCCCCTTGCTTGAATTGCATGATTTTGAAAGAGATCGGATATGGAATTTTAAGTTCAGTGCAGGGCTGGATAGAATATCAAGATTTATTTTCTAAACAGGGAAAGTCTTTGGAAATGTGAAGCACAAACTGACTTGTGTGTTCTAGTTCATGGGTTCCCTTAAGATTAACATGCAGGTTCAGTTGGCGTTTGGACAGTGTTAGCATTCATTTCAACAAGGACAGACTGCAAGAGCAGACATGTACTGCTGAGGTTGTATAAGGCTCTGGTCAGACTGCATTTGGAATATTGTGAGCAGTATTGAACCTCAAAGGAAGGATGTTCTGATATTGGAGGTCCAGAGGAGGTTTACAAGAACATACTGTGAATGAGGGGCTTGTCATATGAGGAGCAGCTGAGGACTCTGGGTCTCTGTACAATGGAATTTAGAAGGATGATGGGGGATCTATTTGAAACTTGCAAACAATGGAGAGGTCTGGATAGAGTGCATGTGGAGAATATGTTACTACTAGTAGGAGACACGAAGACATGAGGGTACAATCTCAGTGAAGAGACAATCCTTTCAAACGGAGATGAGAGAGAATTTCTTCAGCCAGAGGATGGTAAATCCGTGGAACTCACTACCGCAGAGGGCCGTGGAATCAGTTCTGAACAAGGATCACAGGACCCAAAATGTTAACTCTGTTTTCTTTCCATGGATGCTGGCAGACATACTGAATTTTTCTAGCAATTTCTATTCTTTTTTTCATCAGCAGTGACTATTCTGCAGTCTTCTGAGACCTTGCTTTTGGCTAAACAAGATAACCCTAACCCTAATCCCCTCTCAAGGATCTCTGTGAAGGACCCAGCAATCTCCTCACTTGCTTCTTTCACTGTCCGGGGATGGATCTCATCAGGTCTAGGGACTTATCAACTTTAATGTTTTTCTTGACACACAATGTCACCACCTCCTCAATATTGACGTGCCCTAGAATGTCAACATTCCTTACTCTAATCTTAGCATTGTCTGTGTCCTTCATGGTGAATACAGATGCAATGTATTCATTAATGACCTCATCCATTTCCTCTGGCTCCAAGCAGAAGTTTCCTCCTTCCTTTTCCTCCTCATACACAGCTGAAACTTTATTGCTGGAACAGCACAGCAGGTCAGGCAGCATCTAGGGAACACATTCCTTACTCTAATCTTAGCATTGTCTGTGTCCTTCATGGTGAATACAGATGCAATGTATTCATTAATGACCTCATCCATTTCCTCTGGCTCCAAGCATAAGTTTCCTCCTTCCTTTTCCTCCTCATACACATGTAAAATGTCTTTGGGATTCTCTTGATTCTACTTGCCGAGGACATTGCATGGCCCCTTTCAGCCCTCCTAATTTCCTTGTTTAAGTTCTTTCCTGTCTCCTTTATAGTCCTCAAGGGCATTAAGTGATTTCAGTTTCCTAAACCTTACAAAAGCTTCCTTTTTTTTGACTAAACTTTCAATATCTCTTATCATCCAGGATTCCTGAATCTTGTCATCCTTACCTTTCATTCTCACAGGTACATGCTAGTCCTAAAACCTGGTCAGCTTGGCCTATGAAACGCTTCCGCATGTCAGATGTGGATTTACACTTAAGCAACAGCCCCAAACTAATTTCTTCAGTTTTGTCTGATACTAATATAACTAGCCTTCTCCCAGTTTAGCACTTTAATGCAGTGCCAATCTTATCCTTATTCATAACCATCTTTAAAGCTTACAGAGTTGTGATAACTATTCCCAAAGCGCTCCACCACTGAAACTTTGAACACCTGGCCAGACTCCTTCCCCATTACAAGGTCTGGTATGACCTCTTTGCCTGTTGGCTGATCTACATATTGTTTCAAGAAATCCTCCTGGATACACCTAATAAATTCTGCCATATCTAAACTCCTATCAGTGTTGATTAAGTTAAATTTAACCACTACAATACCTCTGTTGTTTTGCGATCTCTCCATGATTACCTATATATCTGTTCCTCTATCTCCCATTGGCTATTGGGAGGCGCTATGTGAGAAAGTCTTCCAATTATTTGCACTGTCCTTATTCCTGAATTCTATCTATATGCCCTTGCTGGATGAACCCTCCAAGATGACCTTTGTCAATACAGCTGTTACATTCTCCTTAATCGGTAATGCAACTGTCCCCAGTCCTTGTATATCCTTTCTGTAATGTCTTAAACATCTAAATTCTAGGTCGTTGAGCCATTCCCCCCGCCCCCCCCGCTCAACCATTGTATATGGAGACTTATCAGATTTACTATGATGTGATCTTGTTGTGCAAGAATTTGATACTACTTTAACATGATAGGATGTGTTCAACAAGTATTTGTAGTGTAATGGGTCTGGAATTTTTATTACTTGGGAGGTGGATTTCAAAAGCAAAAGTTTGAGAGTCTTTTGTATGCTACTGAAAAGGTTATCTTTCTTTTCTGGTGAAAACTTGCCATCTATAATGGATCTCTCTGACACATTGAACATTTTGTCAACTACTTTTTATTTTGGATTTTTGTACACTATTTGGACAAAAAAGGAAAAAAGTTAGTCTTTTGTGAAATTTGCAACAAGTATTACTCATTCAGTCTTCAGTTACAGGATATTACAGCCCATATCAGTTTTAAAAAAGTGGAAGTAAATTTAAAATGGCTCTCGGCACTTCCACAGTGGGTACTGGACAACAATAGGCTATTTTGGATGTTAGTTATTTGTGTACAACTTCAGTGTTTGAAACCTAGTCAATTTTACTTGCACTACTGAGTTACAACCAGTAATGTAAACTCAGTGCTTCCTAAACAATCTTCCAACATGACCCAAAATGCTAACAGAAACAAAATAGCAATATTCTGTATATAATCATTAAAGTTTGCACAGTATGGATCAAAATAAACTATGGATTGTGGCATATAAGAGGACCTCATTTCTTCCCAAAAATCATGATTTTACATATATATGCCATATGGCTTGTATGATTGTCTCTCCTTTACAGCTACATTATGTATGCTTATGAGTAATTGGCCTCTTTTTCATTCCATGAGTAGTTGATTTGCTGACTGGTAGGTTGTAACTAGGAGCAAGAGAACACAGGCAATAAGAGCTGTGTTGAAAAGACATGCGTGAATTTAAGACAGGCCCACACAAAGCCGATTCTGTGTGGTAAATGGCAAAGATGGTAACCACCTAAGTCAGCAATTCACATTCTATGACCTTTATACCAACATCTACAGTAATGTATCATATGAAAATAATTTTTTAAAGTAGTTTGTAAAAATGTTTTTTGTAATCGTGCTAGGTTTTAGCCCACTTCTGGGTAATGTCGCTCCCTTCACTTCCCCACACAGTACAGCTCTTCAGTTCCCTTATACACAGGGGAATCAGCTTCTTTTTCCCAATCCTACACGAGTCAGCCTCTCTTCCATTACAAACCACCAAGCCCAGTCCCCACTGCCACCCGTTGCCATCTCCTTTGGTTTAGTTGCTATGACTTGTGAAACAGCAAAGGGGCTTGTAGGACAGGCAGACAAGCGGAAACACACAGTAGAGTTTAAGCTGTCTATTCCTAGATCAGCCATTTGACCTCTCCCTGCACAAAATTCGTGCCTATATCAAGTCAGCGTGTAAATGTGCCAGGCTATGTGGCTCTTGCCTACAGAAATGCTTCCCATGGTTAAGGGGTACTTTGGATTCACCATCCATCTCTTTGTTGTTTGACCACATCAATCCTGTGGATCCAGGTTTGTCTCTACAGTGTCTCCTCTCCACTGTCCCCATTGCAGTCCTGGAGGAGAAGGGAGCTCATAATCCCAAACTGTTCCTGCAGCCCTTTGGGGTCACAATGTACAATTTGGGAATTGCTCATTTAAGAAGACATACTTATGTTATTACATGAAAAATTGAGTAAATTAGTAAAAAGTTCAGCTGTGTTTTTATTTTGAAAATACAACACTTGTGTTGATGCCTACCCTATCAGTGCAAGTAGAAGTTTCAAGCACGAACATATTTTGTTGGCCACATTTTTTGCCAGCTGGCAATCATACTAGCATACCCTCTTTTATGTAGTGACTCTGATAGTATGACCCCCTTTGACTGACCTATTTCTCTGAAAGTACTCAACATTCTGAAAGCACTGTGTTTTTAAAATCATCTCTCTAGATTACTTTGGCTTTTGTATCTTATATTACTGTTAACATTGACTTTTGACTTCCAGCGTTTTCATGTGTTCATCTTTGCCTTGAGATTAAAGTAAGCATTTACTAAAGCACCTGGGGAAATGAACAAGAAAGCTTGTGTGGTAATTGCTCCATGTTGCAACTGAATAAGGTTCCATTTAGTTTTTAGATGTGATAGTGCATCACATAAGACAATTTTAACTAAAGCTACTAACTTAATTTATTAGTTGGTGTATGAATAATAATGAGGTTGGGGAAGACAAAATCAACAGATGGGCAGCCTGTAGGAAAGTGAGTTCAAGCTCAAGATCTACCCTGATCATATTAAATGGTGAAGTAGGCTTGATGAGCCTATGATTTACTCCTGCTCCTGTTTCTTACTGTTCTTGTGTGCTACAATGTGGTTTTGTATTTATGATAAAATGTTTTGCTTTGCTGATTCCATGAGCAGGCAAAATAATAAAGTCTCAGAAACAAGCTGATCCTTTGCAAATGAAACAATGTTCTTCTTTCACAGCAGAATATCAACTGGTTTCTTCTGAAATTTTTAAAGTCCCTGGAGTGTCTGGTTGCCAAGCTGCTTTTCTCATATTTTGAGCGGAATAACTTTTTGTATGCTGGAAATAAGAATGGAACATCCTTGTGCTCGAGCTAAATGTCTTTTTGAATGGCTATTCATAGCTATTGGCCATTGTTCTCACCTTCCCATCATGCATTTCAATGAGCTCTAGTCAATCTAAGACTGAATGTCAAGAGTGAACTATTTGCTTTCAACTATACTTCTGCTCAAAATACGCTCTAAAGTAGTTTATCTGGGCTACTCTTGTAGAGAAAACAGTTTGAGAATCACCAAATTAAATACTCCTCTTTGAAACACTGAAAAAGTAGATCAGACCGGGTAGGTAACAATCTGGAATAGGGCTGTTTGGAAGATAGTGCAAAGGGTCTAACAGGGTTGGAATGTCGTCCAGTTTGTAAAATATGGCTGTGGGGACAGATGAAGTAGGAAACTGAGGAAATTTCTATGGACTGAGATGTAGTCATAATAAGATTGGGAAATGAGGAGGAGAAGTGGTGGTGAGTTTTCAGGCAAATGACTTTTCACTATTTGTTAAATGTTTTACTCACCCACTGAACAGAGGAAATACAGTGGATTGGGAAGCTATGGAACTATCTGGTGATGTGATGCAGATTCATTGCTGGTTAATGGAACTGTTTGAATTATCGTTAGAGCACTGCTACACGATGCCAAGGAATAGTTAAGTGACATTTACAACATTGAAATTTTCGTTAGGAATGTTTGCATGTGCAGCCCTACTATGGTACATGCAGCGTATGCAGGAGTTTTTAAACTCAAAACATAATTACCACAAGTGCCACCAAGGCAACTTCCATACCTTTTATGCAAAATGTATTGGTCTTTCAAATTAAATGTGAATAGCACAATTGAAAATCAAATAAATAATCCAAATGCAAACATTATTTACAACATTTTAACATTGCTCCAGATAATTCTGTTGTCAAATTTCCATAAGTTGAATCATTCAGTTTTTTTGGGGGGAAAAAAGCTATCCATGAATAGACATCAGTCATTTTAGGTACTGACGGTTTATTACAAAATGGACATGACGTTGGACTACTAATGCATTGTTAGAGATGCGCCCATCCCAACTAGTGGAGAATATTGCTATGATATTTTCTTTTCCCACTGTGAATGATTTGCAAATTCAAGGAAATGTCAGATTTTTATAACGCAGTATTGCTCAGAAAGTTAATGGATCGTGGTCTGTATAAATAACATTGTCTGCAGAGTTGTTAGATTTGAAAATATTGCAGAGCAAATATCAAACTCAGTGACTGTCTTCCCAGTGTTGAATATTTCCATTGGCATGCATTAAACTTGTGTGAAAAATAAATGATGGTTGCTTGATTTATATCTTACTGCAATAAAGCTGCATCGACATCAACATTGCTGACATCAATACGGTTTAATTGGCTTTGTGTAATCTGGTATTCCTGAAATGGTGCAGTTGTCAGTACAGTATTCAAGCAGTCAAAGACACTCTGACATTCTTGTAGCTATTTAAATTTATTTCCTTTCACCAACTTATCTAAGGGACTATCACTGTGTTGAAATTCAGTATGAGCCTCCAAAAAGGTCCACTCATCGATTAATTGGCAAATTTTCTTGTTTTGTCTTAGGAACTGGAATCTCCAAGAAAGCCCTTAATTTTGCTTATTTGGGTCCTACTTGTCCTTGTTCCACAGTAGCTCAAAAAAGTTAGGTTTGCTTTGGCAAATTGATTTTCAGCTGAGTTTCTGACTAAGTTGGCTTTAACCAAGCAAGATATTCATTCAAGTGTTGCAAATATTCTTCCCACAATTGCATAATTCTTTGGTGATCTTGTTGGTTAGTCCTTAAAATGCTGTTGTTGCATTTTCCATTCTGAACATCATAATTTTACATTTATTTATCAGGGTATTCCTTTGGCTGCATGATTTAATGGAATTTGCCAATATCCCTTCAATTATTGCATTTTTAAAACAAATTATACTTGTCCAATCACTTCAATATAATACTCCAATCATGAAAGCCGTGAACCTGCTTTCATTACTGTACTAACTTTACATGCATTGATTGTGAGTTACTTGGTTTCACCATCCTTCCAATAGGTGAGCTGCAGCAACTGTTACTCAGTTCACTGCTGTCATTGTCTGTCATAAATGTGCTGTCATCCTTCAATTAGGCTAACTCGTCTGGGTACTGATGTTGCGTTACAGGTGGTGTGTCCTCGAAATTAACGGCGCGTTTAGCCAAAGATGTTTTTCCTGATCTATGGTTGCTTTTGTAGGTCATCTTGATGGCTTTCTAGGGTATAACCTAATATTCCATACAATGTTTTAAGCAACTCTATATTATCCTTTCAGATTTACTGGAAAGTTAAATTTGGAATTTTCAATTTTGATTGATTCTCAAATTGCTAATACAGAGGAACCTCGATTACCCAGCATTGGATTATCCGAACACGATCGCAAGGTCCTGATGCTTGGCTGAGCTGTGTTGTCCGAACAAAATACTCTGTGCTCGTGTCATTCGGATAATCGAGGTTTCTCCGTAGTTGTATTTCATTGTATTACTTTAACCATAATAAATAGACTTCTGTTCTGACTCTCCTCCATTTCTAGTATCACTTCAGCATAATTATGTGGAACATTCACTACATACTTGACACCATTGCATTTATTTGTGATTTGATAAGGTCAGTAAATATCATTTTAGAATGAACAGATCTAAAACAAAGATTTTTTTCCAAACTTGGTGTGTCTTCAGATTCATTTGGGACCAACTTTTAAAAAGAACCTTCGATTTTTAGGTCTTTTCAGTTTTTGAATACGCAGATAAAGGAAACGTGACCTGTAGCTGATGCCAAAACTAACCTCACTATTGATAGAAGCAAAGTAAAAAAAGTGTAAAATATATAAGTTGAATAATTTTTTGGATGTAGGTTTGCCCGCTGAGCTGCAAGTTTCATTTTCAGACGTTTTGTCACTATACTAGGTAACATCTTCAGTGAGCCTCCGGATGCAACACTGCTGATGATTCCTGCTTTCTATTTGTGTTTGGGTTTCTTGAGTTGGGGATGTCATTTCCTGTGGTGGTGTCATTTCCTATGGTGATGGCATTCACTGTTCTTTTTCTCAGGGGGTGGTAAATCGAGTCCAAGTTTTGTGTTTGTTGATAGGGTTCCAGTTAGAATGCCATGCTTCTAGAGGTTCTCGTGCGTGTCTCTGTTTGACTTGTCCTCGGATGGATGTGTTGTCCCAGTTGAAGTGGTGTCCTTCCGTATCTGTAAGTAAGGATATTAGTGAGAGATAATCATGTCGTTTTGTGGTTAGTTGTGCTTGTTGTGCAAACATTGCAATAAGTAAAAACTACTGTCATTTACCACCTCCTGAAAAAAAGAACAGGTAATGACATCACCATAGGAAATAACATCACCAACCCAAAGAAACCCAAACACATAAATAGCAGGAATCATCAACAGTGCTTCGTCCGGACGTTCATTGAAGATGTTCCTAGTTTGGTGACAAAACATCTGAAAATGAGCCTCCCAGCTCAGCAAGCAAACCTACATCCAGAACCTCAACCTGAGCTACAAATCTTCTCAAAACTCACTGAGTAATCTTTCTTTATTTTAGGCACCATGACAGTTGATTCTCTTGCCTTTGATAACTAATTCAGGTGTACATAATTTACAGTTTATGAGCTCAAACTGGAATATCCAGAAATGTTTCTGGAATTTTGCTGGGTAATTGCAGTTCCGCTACTCTCCATGTGTTGTAAAATAGACTGTCATTCAAAGTGAGCGGCATCCTTGTGAAGGGGACCTCCAACCCAATTTCCATGGTGTACTGAAAGTTTACACTGTAGTAGCCCACAGAGTGAAGGGGGGGGAGGGGAGAGCGGTGTATGGGAAAGGATCCAGATGTAAATGTCAGTCACCTACTAATTATGGTATGTCTCACAACTGACCCCCCTTGTAATCCCTACGGTTAACTCAAATTAGTCTGGAAAATAAAATTGGAGCATTCCTTTTCTTAATTTTTTTCTTACCTTAATCAGCTAAGTCATGGACAAAAGACCACTATTTGTACAATAGTTGTGGATGGTGGAAAAGGTTAATTTTCAGTCTGTGTTTATAACTAATTTTTGGAGAACAAAGAGCACATGCATTCGCTAGCACTGTTGAGCGTCCACAATTGTTTTGAGTGAGAGAGCAGGTTTCAATGTAGTTGGTATCTGCTTCTATTTCTAAAATTCCAGTTAAAGTATCAATAAATGCTTCATTAGTAGGTTAGTGACCACAGCAGTTTCTAGCTAATTACAGCAGCAGCATTAATTAAGTAATAGTTGAGTAAGCAGGTAATACTACTTAATCTGCTATTTAGACAGTTTTTAAAAATATCATTCATAGGATGTGAGCATTGCTGGCCAGGTCCATCATTTATTGCCCAGGGGACAGTTAAGAATCAATTATATTGCTTTGGTCTGGAGTCACATGTAGGTCAGACCAGGTAAGGAATACAGATTTTAGACCATTAGCGAAACAGGGGGGTTTTTCCAACAACCGACAATGTTTTCATGGTCATCATTAATCCCTTCATATCAAATTCTTTGTTGAATTCAAATTCCACCATCTGTCATTTGAACCCGGGTCTTCAGAACACTAGCTGTATTTCTAGATTAATACTCTAGCGAATTATGCTACTAGGCCATTACCTTGCCAACAACTGTTAGTTTGTAGAAAAATATAATGAAAGACTTTTAAGATTTTATATTTTGATTATCGTCGAATAAAAACCTTGTCAAGTTAGTTCAATTTTATTTTATGAAAGGACATGTATTTTGCACTAATGAAATCATGTCCCATTGTTAATCACACTAGTTATATTTTATTATGGGCTGGCTTCAAAATGTAGAAAATGGTATGCATTTCAGTGCGGAGGAGACCTGTCTTTATAGCTGTGTACGTTTTCAATATTTTTAATATGTTGAATATGTTTAAAGCATTGAATTTAAAATGGAATTTTTGAGGTATTAATGTTCTGCATTGCTATAAGATTTCGGTTGTGGAGAGTTTGTTCTGCTTGCCAGACCACTTAAGTACCAAATTGGACCATGGAGATCATCATGACATATATTTTGCAGTTTACTGTCAGTCATTTAAATGATAAATATAAATTGCTCATCACTTCTGATTTTTCTACAGGGAGTTTCAATGTGATGGTTGCATTCTTGTACAACTCCGCATTATAGAAAAATCATGCTTTAGAAACCGCTTCAAAGTGTTAGCAATGTAATCAAGTTACAACCAGTACATGGTTTAATTGACTGTGCTTTCGAAACAATGTCCCCAATTTGGCAATCGTAATATAGCAAGTTTATATTAACAAAACATGCGTTATAGCAGAACTACCTGCATTAGGTATCGCTGTTTTACTGTTTCCACATGCATTGGAGAAGACTTTTGTTTTACACATTTCTGCACGGGTTCATTCTATTAGTTCCTGCAACTTAGTCTACTCATTTCTTGGCTCAAGTTGGTCTTAAATTTGCCATTGTTATCTTGCACTTGTAGCACGTATTGTTTACTCCTGTAGTGGTATTCTGTTTGAATTGAAATTTGTCTTTGGTCCTCACCTGTATTTAATCTAAAGTCATGAGGCATTTTCAGCAACAGTATTCTCTGATGGATAAGCTTGAGTGTCATACTATCCACAACCTGCGTATTACTATTGATGAGAAACTGAACTGGACTAGCCCTATAAATACTTCAGTACAGAGAGCTGGTCAGAAACTCAGAATCCTGCAGAAAGGAGCTCACCTCCTGTCTCCACAAAGCCTATCTACCATCTACAAGGCACAAATCAAGAGTTTGAACTTTAAACCTCTGCCTTTTACCCAAAAGATAAAGTATTAGAAACTTGCCTTTTATGCAATAATTGCAGAATAGTGAAAACTAATCAAACCTAAATATAAATCTGTCATGTTTGTTAATTCTTTAACATTACTATTGCATTGGAAAGCTATCATGGAGCTTTCAGTAGATAGTTGATGAGTCTGCAAAAGATCTGCACGAGTGGGCATATTCAATCATTTGCCCTGCTAATATGCTGGTTATCTTAAGTTTGTCTTCTGGAGATAATAGATGAAGGATAGCACTCTGAATTAATACTATAAAAATGGTGGCTGTCTACCTACTTGAAACCACTTGGCAATTAATTTTAATTATTAAACTAAGTTATTGCAGGTGACTTTTCTCTGTATTGGTATTCAATGACATTGTTACCATGGATGAGCTAAATTCATAAATAATGAACTAACATCCTTTCCGTTGAGTGGTCTAGCAGACAATTGGACCGCTGGAATGTGTGCTGTACAAGCATTAATGGTTTACGGTCACTATGCATGTAGCTTTCATTTTGTGCTTCATATGCTCTGCTTTTGAGATTTTGTTTTTCATTTGCCATTTTGGTGGTGGTTTATTTTCTGTATTTCTTTCAAGTATAGTATAGATGTATACTTGAAAGGACAGCTGTGACTGCAGGGATATAATTCCCATTTCTGTCTTGAATTACAGCATCAGTGGTTTGCATTGACTTGATTCAGATGTTATAGTATGTAATAGTGGTGAGGCTAGCATTCCTTGCCAGCATTGCAGGGTTAATCTGACAGCAAATTCTCGAACCTTGCAGGTGTGGTTAATCTCAGAAATCACACTACAAATTGTTGGGGAAATACATTCAGGCGTATGTGGGGTATTACTGGATGCTGGTTGAGCTCCCAAGATTGGAGGATCCATAAGCTACATGACCACCTGATTGAATGAGATGGTATTTGCTCATGAAATGTGTAAAATAAGAGAGTGCCTTGTGATTAAATTTCTGAATAAGATTTTTTAATCTTTTAAAAAGCCCAGAGTATCTAGACCATTTTCATGTAGTGGCAATCCTTTCATGAGATGGCTAATGGCCATAGTTGTGGCTTGGCAGCTTGATGGATTAGCAGAGAGGTATCCCCTTGGGACTGGAGCACTACCAACTCCCCCCTCCACGTCTGCTGCCAAGAGACTGACTCCATCATGTTCTGGCTGCTATGGGAAGTCTGATTGCCAGTTGGAAAATTCAGGTTTCTTTTGGCCCTTTTAAAGGTCTTACTTGGGTCACCATCCAACCATCAAATTCTGAAATTACCTGGAGGCAGAAACATGCTGGCTAAATAACACCACTGTATGGCTAGTTTCTTCAGTCCTCCTGCAGGGATCAATTATTCTATCTCATTCCTTGGGTCTTTCCATTATTACAATTAGTGTCAATGTAGTATCCAGTAACTTGGGAACAGTGAAAATCTTAGAGGAATGGTGGTGCATGGAGCTGGTGAAAAGTATGGAACCAAATGGTGGCACGGTGGCCCAGTGGTTAGCACTGCTGCCTCAGCGCCAGGGACCCAAGTTAGAATCCACTCTCGGGTGACTGTCAGTGTGGCGTTTGCACATTCTCCCCGTGTCTGCGTGGGTTTCCTCTGTGTGCTCCAAATTCCTCCCCCAGTCCAAAGGTGTGTAGACTAGATGGATTGGCCATGCTGAATTGTTCCCTAGGTTTCAGGGATATGCAGGCTAGCTGGATTAGCCATGGGAAATGCAGCTTTATGGGATAGGATAGAGGAGTGGTTCAGGATGGGATGCTTTTCGGAGGTTTAGTGTGGAATTGTTGGGCCGAATGACCTGCTTACACACTGTTTGGATTCTATGATTCAAATGATTACAGTCCCATGAACTGGAAGATGTTGGGGAAGCGTTGAAGGAGTATGAGTCAAACAATGTGGTGCTGGAAAATCACAGCCAGTCAGACAGCATCCGAGGAGTTGGAGAGTCGACGTTTCAAACATGAGCTCTTCATCAGGAAGAGTTAAACTGTCAAAGGCTGCAGACATGGTCATGAATGACAAGGGAGGGAGAGCTTACCTTTATCATAGACTTGTAGAATGTCTTTTGTAACTTTAGATGAAAGCAGTTTCTGTCCTATAGGTTGGAGAGTTCCAGGGAAGAGGACTACAGATTTGGGGGGTGAAAGCATGTTTAAGGATTTTGGAAAAGAAAGGGAAGTTACGGATGGGATCTGTAGTTTCCACTATTTTATGGGTTTCTTTATAAAGAGAGGGATGAGAACAGCAAGTTTCAAGGAGACAGAAACAGGACCGAAGGCCAGAGAACCCTGAGCAATCGTAGCTAGGAGGATGGTTAACAGTTTATCGTAAATATTGACAAATATGTTGTTTTGCATTACATTAGTATTGTGAGCACGACAATACAAATAACTTTGAAACTGATGACAACTGTGTTTGTTGTTTAGGACTGCCTTTCTCAAGTAATTGGTGGAACACCATCAATTGCATTTCCTCATACTTTTTAATTGAAGAGTTAAATCTTTACCATATAAAAAGAGATCAAGTTCTTCTGTCAAGTGTGTTGCCTCTTAGCCAAGGAAATCTGGAAGTGCTGTTTGAGTGAATGATGGTGAAGACATCGTTCAAGTGTTTTAAAACATCCCAGTGTCTCTGAATTCCTACATACTAGGCATGTTGAATGTTAATCTATTTGTTTCAGCTTTAAATATGTTCCATGATAGTGCATCCACAAGCTTCTGGAATAAGCAGGTTTAAAGATTCAAACATTTTGTGAAGAAGTTTCATTTCAGTCCCAAGTGTGAACTCCAATTCCAACTATGAACATTCATGTTTCTTATTTAATACTTGTTTTGTTAGAGCATCTCCTTGGAAGCCAGTTTAGATCAGTTGGTTGGATTGTTGGTTTACAAAGCAGTGTGACACCAACAGCGTGGGCTGAATTCCCGTCAGCGGTGTGAGATTGCCATGAAGGACTTTCCTTCTCACCCTCTTCCCTCACCCAACCTTAACCTCAGGTTAAGTCACACCAGTTGCTTCTCTCTGTAATGAGAGAGCAGCCCCTATGGTCTGGTAAGACTAGTGACACAACAACAGCATCTCCTTCCATGGCACCATCATCCTGACTTTTAGGTTTCAGAAAAACATTTGCATCTTTCACTTCATCAAATACGTCTGAATTGAAATAACAAATCTGTACAATATAATTCCAGATTAAGACCATCTGGAATAGTAAGACGACTAACTGTAATATAAAAAAAACTGCTTCCTTGGTGGATAACTGTGATTCAAGTATTTGAGTTTCTTAATATCTCAGAGGAATTGGAAGAACTCTGTTTACTTCAAAGCAAAATTTTGCACTCTCATGAACATCATATACTTTGCTGGGGTAATTTTATATCTGTTATGCAGCTGAAAACCCTTCCATCTCCTGGATTTCTGTCCTTGCAGACATCATTCCCTTACATATCTGCCAATTGATGGAAACCCACAAGGTAGTTGAAACTATCCACGTTTCTCCCAATTGCTATTCTATGGTGACCTCTTGGATCGATCTACTGTTATCTTCCAGCTTGGTGCCTGTTTGTTTTGAGCAACTTTTCAAGATCTACAAGCAGATGTCCTTTGGATGTTGGATGGGAAATAAATCTGCCCACCAGTTCCGTCTGACAATTCCCATTTATCAAATGGCAAGTTGGTCCTTGCTAAATTTGTTCGAGGCAAACCAGGAGCCTTGCACAGGAAATCTTGATGCTTGTGCCGCAGTAAAATCCTCTTAGGCACGAAGGAGTCTATACTCTACAGACTACCATAAACTCAGCAATAAATAAGAAGAATGTTATTGTCTCAGTTGAGAGTCATTTTGGCCAAATTCAATCCCAAAGTGAAAACCTGGATTGATAAACTGTAAGTTTTATTTTTGCAATTTGTTTCCTGTTGTGATCAGTTACTGAAAATATTCAGTATGAACCTATCAATAAACTACTTTTTAAAAAAAGTTCATTATTTATTACCTTAAAAAAGACAAAACAGAATGAACTGTTTTACATAATGCAAGAACTGATTGAATTTAGAGAATTTTTTATTCTGATATTTGTATTAAAGTTGTTTCAATGAAGAGTCATCCAGTTTCTACTTGCAAGTCCCTTGTTCAGTGGGAGCAAATACAAATTTCTTATTCAGCGTCCTGCATTCACTTGATGCTATCTCCTGTGGAGCTTAAACAGGTTGTTAACACTGCTTAGTTACTACTTAATATGGGCTCCTTAGACTCCTTTTCCACACAGTTCTGTTTATTGAGTTTTTTTTCTCGCTGTGACATTAACTCACTCAGCTTCTTTTCTGCTCTGACTGTTTTGGAGACTATTAAACTGTACTGCTGCAACTATAGGCCTCTTCTCTGATAGAACATTGACCTTCTGAATGGATCTGTCTTCCTGAAAGAACTTGTTTCTGTCTCTGTCACTGTACATGATCGGGTACTTTAATGCCACGTAACAGCACCATTTTTTTCCTCTCTTCTACCCTTGATTTCCAAAGCACTAAGCTACAACTTTTGTTTTTTTTTCTCAAATACAGATAAGCAAATTTCAGGTAACCAGTTATGACTTTCAGATCTTAGAAATTTAACTGAAATGGTTTGTCCCCTTCCTAACACATGACACAGATAGTCCCTGGATTGCAAACGGGTTTCATTCTTAACTATGTTTGCAAGTCGATTTGTATGTACGTTGGAACACAATGCAGGACACTATCAAATAGTTGTTCATAAGCATGAAGAAATATTGACATGACCGATCTTTAAAATTAATATCGATATGTGTCTTAATGGTATCTCCTTCACAACTACGAGTGTTCATAAGCCAGAAGTTCGTAAATCGGGGATCGCCAGTATAGAAATACAAATCAAATGTCAATTAGTGCATGGTTCCAGCTCAAGTCTACAAACAATGATAACAAGTCATGAACCTTCATTGCAATTAGCACACACTTAAATGTTTGAATCCCTCCTTTTGCTTCTAGTACATGGTAACTGACGATGGCAAACCAAAATCAATTCTGAAAGCATTGTGTAACATTGGTTTGAACCTGCTTCTTTCACAGTTAAAGGTAACTTCATGATGTTTACTGAGAAATTTGGCTTCACAAACAAGAATCAATATATTGAACAGACTTTCGTTACAATAATTCATGCAAAATCTTAAGAGACATTTATCGCAACATGTATTTCTTAATGTTTGCAAAGAAAAGAATCCCAAAGCATCTCCGTCAAATTGAAAATATTGGACTCTAGGCCAGAAGTTAAGTTCTTAGGCGATAGAGTCAAAAACATGTTGAATGTGTTGCAATTTCATGAAATTAAAAATCTCACAACACCAGGTTATAGTCCAACAGGTTTCTTTTTTATAGATATTTTTGTTAGAAATTTAACATTTTAACAAGTTTACAAAAATAAACAAAACTCTCAAGTACAAACATTGATATACAATTAAATCTTAAATATATAATAACCAAAATTTAACAAAAGAAAAATACCGAGAAAAAAAACCAAAACTCAACTAACTACTAATCTAACCTACAACTAACCAGAATGTATATTTAAGTCTCTTACATTATTCAAATAAAAAAAACAGTGGATAACATAGAAATTGGGTAGTGAGATACGTGCTCGGAATGTGTTAACATCAAATGTAACAAAACCCATATTCGTGCAGGATTCCTCTCCCAAAGGGCCCCGGACCAGCCAGGTTCGTAATCTCAATTAAATAAAAGCCGAAATATCTGTATTCATATAATTCAAGAAGGGCTGCCATATTTTATGAAATAATTCGGTCTTTCGGTGCACCATATTTTAAGGAAGTCAAGGGGAATACATTCCATAATTAATCTGTGCCAATTTGAAAGTCTAGAGGGGCCCTCAGCCACCCAGTTTACCAAAATATTTTTCCTTGCACAGAAAGAGAGAATAGAAAATAGTCTCTTCCCATGCATGTCCAGGGAGGATAAGTTCGAAAAGCCCAAAAGGAGAGATACGGGGTCCACTTTAATTTCCGTTCCTAAAATTTCTGTCAGGGCACTTGCTACTTTAGTCCAGTATATACAGATTTTATGACCGGTCCATGGACAATGTACAAGAGTGCCCACCTCTATTTTACATTTGGGATGCCCCTGCCTTAAATTTTGCCAATCGATCCGGTGCTATATGGGCCCTATGAAGTATCTTCAGCTGGATAGCCTGAGTTCTGTTACAGATGGTGATTCTTCTGGCGTTTTCCCAAATGTCATTCCACGTTTCTATAGAGATTTCTAGTCCCAATTCCTGATCCCATGTTTTAAGCAGATTGTCCATATCTCCCGAAACTTCATCATGTAGTAAATGATAAATACTACTGATGGAGGATAGCCCCATTGGTCGTAGTACTCTACATTCTCTACCTGATTTATAAAGACTATCTAATAACGTAATCTTCTTCTGTATATAATCTCGAATTTGGAAGTATCGATAGAGATCTCCATTAGG
>NC_057713.1:131618403-131633358 GCF_004010195.1 Chiloscyllium plagiosum
CCAGAGCTGGGGAAAAGTCCTGGAATAACATGATCTTGGATCCTTTTATAGATCATGGCTTGGGAATCTTTTCCAAGATTTCTTGAGGCTTCTAGGAGTATCTGCCTCTCCCTATAGCTCTGCAGCCGGAACAGGACCGGGCGGGGGCGCTGGTTCGAGCCGGGCCCGCGTATTGCGACCCAGTAGGCCCATTCTACCCTTACCTGGCCTGATCCAGCCTCCAGATTTAAAAGCTGTGGCAGCCACTGCTCGAGGAACACTGTAGGCTGGCCTTCTTCCCGTTCGGGAAGGCCCAGCAAACGAATGTTTTTTCAGCGACCTCGATTATCGAGTTCGTCAATGTGATTCTCTAAGGTCTGGATTCGCTGTTCAAGAGTCCGGACCTGATCCACGGCCGATTGCGCTGTAGTTTCGGAGGTCGCGGCCTTTAGCTCCGCCCCTCCGACTCGGCGCTCAATTTCTTTAATGTCTCGGTCGTGCTTTGCAGCGCGGCCGAGAGTAAATCCCATCGACTTCGGGATTCTTCAATGAAAGCGTCAATCTTCACATCCAGTTTGGAGATGATTTCCACAAGGCTCGCCACTGTAGGTGAGTCCCCTGGGGCGGCTGCGGACGCCTCTACTGCAGCTGGAGAGGGTGGGGGAGGGGTTCCTGCTTGCTGAGAGCTGTGGGCTCCCTTCCCTTTAGTCATTTTTACTAAAGATTAGATTGTTTAAATTTAATACTAAGCAACTAATTATATTAAACAGCTATTTGAAATGATTTGGTGAGTATGGTGGGGGTGGGTGGCCCACTTTGCCCAAGTCTTGGGAGGAGCACTATAGACTCAGATTTGCTGTGTTGCCGGCATCTTGGATCCCCCCCATACTCCAATAAGTTTAATTGGAAACACATAGCTTTTGGAGCACCGCTCCTTCATCAGGTGGTTGTAGAGGACACAAGTGTAAGGCACAGAATTTATAGCTTGGGGAATTGGGGAACAGTTCAGCGATCCAGGACATTCAACCTCAGACCTTCAGGTGACCATCCTCCAAGGCGGACTTCGGGACAGGCAGCAGTGAAAAGCGGCCGAGCAGAGGCTGATAGCTAAGTTCTATACCCATAGGGAGGGCCTCAACCGGACCTTGGATTCATGTCGCACTACAGGTGATCACCATTGCACTATACATACATACACACGGACACGCACACACGCACACGGACACGCACACGGACACGGGCGCGCACACACGGGCGCGCACACACACGGACACGCACGCACACGGGCGCGCGCGCACACACAGACGCGCGCGCACACTCACAGACACACACTCACACATGCAACCTCTCAGAGACTTAGACCACTCTACTCTCTCACGCACACATATACACTCTCTCACAGACACTCTCAACCCCCCCACCCCAGACACACGCGTGCACACACACACACACGCATACAAAGACCCACATGCACACATATACGTTTGTGGGGTGAATTTGCACTTGCAGCGTTACATTGTACTTTGCTCAAAAACTGCATGAATTCATGTAAAACTCTGTTATCTCACTTTTTAGATTAGAATCAATCTAAACATCATGGCACAGACAGAGAACACAGGGGGCTAACACCTTCAACATATTGTCTAGCTAACACCAATTGTTACAATTAACCTGAGAATGCAACTTTTAAAAAAACGTTTTGTGATTTACACATGAAAGAAGTGAAACTATCATGGTATTCGAACAAATGAAAGATTCAACAGACAACCAAGATATTTTTCAATGTATAATTTCAGTTACATCACACTGTAAACGTTTGCTATAAATTCTGTGCCTTACAATTGTGTCCTCCACAACCACCTGATGAAGGAACTGCGCTCCGAAAACTAGTGTGCTTCCAAGTGGACTATGACCTGGTATTGTGATTTTTAACTTTGTCCAACACCGGCATCTCCAAATCATGATTTCTTGAAAGATCGTGAAAGAGGAGAGGTAAAACTATTTGAGGGAGGGAATTACAAAATAGGCGACTTAAGTGGCTATAATTTTAATTACCAGCAGTGGGATGAGGGTGACAAAGAGGAGGTGAGGGTCAATGTTTAGTTAGTTCAAGAGGTTTGCATGTCTGCTGGCAGTAGACAGGAGTGATGGGTGAGAAATGCTTGGAGCTGCAATTTATAAGCAGAGTCTTGAGTGAGCTGACAGTGTCTGAAAAATGGACAATTGGCCATAAGAGCACAGACTTTTTAGTGAAATTTGAAAATCACTGTAGTAGAACTGAGGATTTTAGCTGCAATGTATTACAATAATGGCAGAAATACAGAAAGCTGAATTTGAGAGGTCTCTAGTGCATTCATGGATGATTCAAATTTAAACATTTATGCGTTTTACTGGTCATAGGCATGTTTTTCTCTTGACTATTGTCCTTCCTTCTATCTTTTCTTTCTTCAGTTTTAACATTTTGGAAATATTGTGCAGGCATTTTTACCAAAGACGTAACTCTTTTCCTGCCGTATTGCACTGTTTCTTTATCTGCGGTGTTTTTTTTCTTGGAATTTTCAATAAAGTTGACTCTACAGGAATGCATTATTTCTCCTTTGTGATAGCAGGTCCCGCCAGCCTATCACAGACCTTGCTTTTATTCTTGTCCCATTTATTCTTGTTCCTTACACCCCTTGCCTAAAACCCATTTAATCTTTTTCAACAATTCTGATGAAAAGTCATTGACCTGAATGGTTGATTTAATTTGGATTGATTTAAGTATTTGTCATCCTTTGCAATGAGGTTGATGTCATATAAAATATTGATATTTATTGAATTTGTTTTTTTTTCTTTTAACAGAGGAGATAAAATCAGAAACTGAGAAACAAAGGTAAGTTATTGTTTCTTTAAAGTTTTTAATATTTGTGATATTTGTTGTAGACTTTTTCATTGCATCTAAAAGTAGAGTTCCAAAGCAAGGTATTTCCCATTATGTAAGATCTAAGGCTTCTACATGCCTGTAACATTAAAGTTTCAAAGTACAAAACAAATGCAACCATTAAAAAATACTCTTACATTTGAGATTTTCTCCTTTACGATTGGATAAATCATAATTTGCATTTTTTCCAATTTTCAAAGGGACCATCTTGAATAATTGTTGAAAGATGTCCTTTTTTTAGAATCTCCAGAAAGAACAGAGATTATGCAAGTGGTGGTACATGAAATGAACAAATTAGTCTTTGGGCAGATGTCTCAAAAGCTCATTACTGACTTCTGGATTCAACATTAAGTTAACAATTGCAAACTGTAATCTCAGTTGTTTCTTCCAAATTTATTTCCTCCGTGTTAATAGTGTTGTAACTTCTCCCAGTTTTGATTAAGAGTCAAAACTTGGATTGTTAGCTCTTTTTTTCTCGATAGTTGCTGCCAGACCTACTGATTATTTACAGCATTTTCTGCTTTTGTTTTATTTATTTCAACTTGCTTTTCTGCCTTTAATAAGGATAAAAGATGGATTAATGTCATACAACAGCCTTTCTTGGGGGAGCTTTTCAAATGTCTTTGGAAATCCAAATATATTCCTTCCACTGGTTTCTCTTCACTTTGCTGTTACATCCCTAAGAGAATTCTTAAAATCATGTTAAATGTGCCCAATTATGTTGTCACAGTTTTCTTAATCATGAATTTCAGCTTTTATTTTGATGAATATTGTCAGCCAAACTGGTTTGAAATTTCCATTATTCTCTCTCTCCCTCATTTCTTGAATAGTTGGATCTACTACCTTCTAACCTCATGTAGCCTTTCCCGAATCTACTAAGTTTGGAATATCATCACCAAGCATCCACTGTCTTTGCAGCCACCTTTTTCAAAACTCTGTAGGTTATCAGGATTTGGATTTTGTCAACACTTAGTTCCATCAATTTCTCCAGAACACACACTCCGCTTAATTTTTAAAATCAATTAGCTTTTTACATCCTTCATCTTTTTAGATCCTTGATATGCTTAGTTGTGCTCTGTGCTTTGTGTGTTCCTCTGCGAAGGCAAGCATAAAATATTTACTTAGTCTCTATCATTTGTCACTTCTGACATTCAACAGATTGCTTTCGCTGACAGGTGTATTCTGTTTGAAATCCCTAAATATGGTTAACACTGACGAAGTGCGTGTCTATGAATCTTCTTTCACTTTGGTCATGTTAGTCCTGATGGCATGGGTTTGAGAGTTTTTTTAACTGATTAACCAACAACATCTGATTCATGATCTGGTTATCTCTGATATAAACACTCAGCTCTTTTGTATTTCTGAGCAATTTGCACTGTTTTTAAGATTCAAGCTTTTTTGCCTCAATCATGTATTGTTTCCCCAAAAGTTTCTTGAGATCTGTTTGCACCTTGGTGCGGAACAGAAAGCTGACTTCTTGGTAAAAAGACTCAGCATGTCTGGCAGCATCTGAGGAGCGAATGCAGAGTTAATGTTTCCAGTCCAGTGACCCTTTGTCAGAAGAGTCTGGACTCAAAACATCAACTTTGCTTTCACTCCACAGATGCTGCCAGACCTGCTGAGTTTCTCCAGCAATTTTGTTGTTTCAAATCTTCATCTGCAGCTCTTTGTTTAACACTTGGTGGAGAGCTTTGTCTGCCTTTCCTTGCAAATTCTTTGTGCACAACCGCTGAAGGCAGCTGTAACTTGAAACTCCAGTATCTGTTTTATAAGCTATCATCCCCATGACCATTCCACCTAGAATATTAATTTCTCAGATGCCTAATAACTACATGGCCAGGAATTCCAATTGCATCCCATCCAGCATTCTCAATGGCTTTAGTCTGGATTTCATGAGATATCTCATGAAACAGAAACATTTGCAAAGTGTACAATTCATCACAAAATACTTCTTGTCAATAATCAAAGCCTTATCTTTTACGTTGTCCTTAACCTCATTAGGGTTAGCTGTGATTGAATAATTTTTCCCAATGAGTTTCAATTTTGAATGAGATGTATAAGGGCAGTTCAGAGTCAACCATAGTGTAGCGGGTCTGGAGTCATATGTAGGCTAGATCAGATAAGCATGGCAGATTTCCTTCCCAAAGGGATGTTAGAGAACTAGATAGATTTTTATGACAATCAACAATTGTTACATAATTACCTTCAGACTGACTTTATTACAGTCCAGATTTTTTTTCCAATTTAAATTTCACCATCTGCAGTGGAGGAGTTCGAACTCATCCAGCCAGAACATTAGCCTGGGCTACAAGATTGAATCTAATTACATTACGACAACACCATTCTTTAATGATAGAGAATTATGATTTTTAAAAGAAATGTTCATCATTATTTATCTGTGAACCTGCCTTTTAATCTAATTTCCAAATTAGTAAGATTTTGTGATTCACTTCAATTGTTCAAAATCTATGTTAATTTTCATTATGAACAGAGTTTGAGAACCAATTTAAATGTTTCTTGGTCCAGATTAGTACAAGACTCATTCCAAATATCAATATGTCTATGGGGTAGTTGAGGCAAGAAACCTCACAACTTTTAAAAAGGGCTTGGATGAGCACTTGAAATGTCATAACATTCAAGGCAATGGGCCAAGTGCTAGGTGGGGCTGGTGTAGATTTAGAGTAGTTTATGTCAGCCCATATTCGATGGGCTGACGAATCCCTTCTGTAATGTATGATACTTTGTTTTCACGGGTTTCCCAGAATTAAAAAATAAGTAGATAATAACAAAAGAGTCCTTGAGTCAGTCCACTTCAGGATGCCAGTTCATACACTGGTTGACTGGATGTGGTGCTTTTGTTCTGTTGTGTTGACTGAATTTATTCTACTGCTTTCAATCTTCTTTACTTGGGCATCGTACCATTAGGTACAGTTGGTTCTGGGATAATGTGCGTTTCGGCAGCACAATTTGGCTCTAATGTTGCTAAAGCATTAGAGAATTGTATTTTCGAGAACACTTACCTCCGTTGGCAATAGCCCAATTGGTTTGCAATCGGGGAGTGGTTCGTGTGCTTCATTCTGTGCATGCACCGATGTCTGCACCAAAATCTCCATGCTGTTCTGTGCATGTGCCAGTGTCCGCACCGAAATCTTCGTGCTGTTCTGTGCATGCGCCGATGTCTGTCTGTACTGTTCTCCGTGCCGTTCTGTGCATGTGCCAATGTCCACGTCGAAGTCTCCACACGGTTCTGCTCATGCGCAGCTTCAGTGCTGGTCTTCATGCCAGTCTGCGCTTTTGCCAATGTCAGCTGCCAACAGAGCAGCTTTCTGAGAGAGGTGCTATACAGAGAGCAGCCTTTATAGATTTTTTTAAATGTACTGTGTTAAACTTACTTCTGTTTAGTTAATAAATATCATTTCAACCTTCATTCAAGCTGTGCCTTATTTTGTGTTAGACCTTTGAGCGATCGTAAGTGATTTTCTATGCTGGTCTGCCCCTAACCCCACTTCATCTATAAGCCCTATTATTTCTATGAAGCAATTTTCTATTAAGCAAGGTTACGCGGGAAAGCAACTACCGTGTTATAGGAGAACGACCCCTATGACTTTTTAAATCTTGCAAGCCTCTACCCCATGTGCTTCTCAGTGCATAAGCAATTCAAGATAGTTCTTGGATTGGCTAGGTGGTAATCTCTGCCCAGTTCCTGATTTATTTCTTTAGCAGTATTGGTCATCTTACTGATATTACTTCCTGCTGTCTTCTGACTTATTCATTGACATGCCAATTACTTTGTAGAATCATCCATTTCAATATAGCTAGTACCTCTGAGCTCACCAATATCATAGATCTTTACTAAGATAACGTGGCACCAATAAGGCCATTTATGGAGTTCTAACGAAGGGTCACTTGACCCGAAATGTTAATTTTGACTTCTGTCCACAGATGCTGTCAGACCTGCTGAGCTTTTCCAGCAATTTCTGTTTTTGTTTTTTCATTTACAGTTCCTGTTTACAGTTTGTTTGGTTTTTATTTAGGCTGTTTATGGTGTCGGCCTAGATTTATGTAGTGTCACCTCTTAGCGTTTACCTGTCATCCCAAATGTCTCAACTGATGCATCTAAATGCCTTTCAAAATCTAACTATGTTTTAGTTAACAGAATCATGTGTGACTCTGAAATAACTGTTGATAACTGTAGCAAAGCTCAAATTAACCATATAAAGCTAAATACATAGACCTGTTAAATAATTTGTTACAACCCTAAACCAGTTAAAACATGTCTTTTACTCAAAAATACAACTCTGTGTTCACTTGAAAAGCATTTTCACATTTGTTAACTAAGAATATATCACCCTAAGCCATAAAATTGCAATAGTCCACTGGCCTTACTTTTAATCTGGGGCTTTCTGCCTTAAAAAATCTGTTTTATAATTGATCAAAATCAAACAAAATCTCATTTAATTCCTTACTGAAAAAAAACCTCAGTCTTAAAAATCTACCATGGTTGTGAGATGTTGCTCCTTTAACGAGGTTATATTGTTCAGAGAAGTCATAAAAGACAGACTTCAAAAAGTCTTAGTTGAAGGATTTTAGGGCCAGTTTTGCCTCAGGTAAAAGGTACTTTGAAAAAAGCACTTGTGCAATAAAAGGGGAGTGGCCAATTCTCCCAGCTCAGGTTCGCTCTAGTTTGGTTTGTTTAGCAAGCAGTAGTGTTTTAAAGCTGCTGGACTCAAAGAAACAGGTCCAGGCTGGTACTCTTTCTCTGAGATCTCTCCTGTAAGACCCTTTGTTTGATTTTACCTTTTGTGCCAAGGGCTGTTTATGGGGATTGTTACAAGTATTTGGAAAAGCATCATTAAGTTGGGATAATATGTTGGTTTTTGGATAGGTTGTTATTCTCTTTTTTGTTCTGTTTTATTTGTGTTTCATTTAGTAATTTTGTAAATACATTGTTTGTTTAAAAGTAAGTGGATAGGCCAGCTGCATCACTCCTGGAATATCCATGTTATACCTGCTTAAAACAACTAGGTCACTTTCTTGAAATGTTTTGAGGGGGTCGGGCCTGATCCATAACATTTTTGCCATAATTATATAAATCATTTTCTGAAGTTTAATACTCTAGTTGTGCATCTTATCCTTCAACTCAAGATGAAAGTTATTAGATTATGATTGCTATTCTCTAGAGAATCTCTTAATATTAAATTACTAATTAACTCTTACACTATTAGCACTAAGACTAAATGCAAGATTGCTTCCCATTTTGATTCCATGATGTTGTAAGAACATAGAATATAGGAGCAGAATTAGGCCATTTGACCAATCGACTCTGCTGTATCATTTGATCATAGCTGATATGTTGCCCAAATCATTCTCCTGTCCTCTCTTTTTAAGCCTTGACCCGTTTACCAATCAAGAATCCGTCTATCCCTGACTTAAATGCACAAAATGACTTGGTCTGCACAGCCCCCTGCGACAGAGAGTCCCACAGATTCATCAATCTGAATAAATGCCTCCTCGTCTCAGTTCTACAGTGTTGTCCCTTCACTGAGGTTGTGGCCTTGGGTCCTAGTCTCTCCTACAAGTGTAAACATCATCTCCATGTCCCCTCTATTCAGGCCTCTCAGTATTCTGTAAGTTTCAATCAGATCAGCCCCCAGTCTTTCTAAACTCCTTTGAGTACAGACCCAGAGTCCTCAAGCATTCCTATGACATTCCCTTCATCCCCAGGTTCATTCTTATAAACCTCCCCAGGCTCCCCCCACCCCCCAGCCAACCCGATACCTGCACGTCCTTTCTTAGATACGGGCCCCAAACTGCTCTCAATATTCCAGATGCAGTCTGACCAGAGCAATATCTCTACTGATATATTCTAGCCCGTTTGAAATGAATGCTAACATTGCATTTGTCTTCCTAACTACCAACTGAACCTGCACGTTAATCTTAAAATCCTGAAGTAAGACTTCCAAGTTTCTTTGTGCTCCAGATTTCCAAAGTTATTTAAAAATAGTATATGCCTCTATTCTTCCTACTAAAGTGCATAATCTCTCACTTTGCCACATTATATTGCATCTGCCGCTTCTTTTCCCACACTCCTAGCCTGTCCCAAGTCCTTCTGCAACCTCCTGGTTTCCTCAACACTAGCTGCCCCTATCTCTGTGTAATCTACAAACTGAACAACAATACCTTCAGTTCTTTTGTCCAGATCGTTAAGGTATAATGTGAATTGTAGTGGTCCAAGCATTGACTCCGGCAGAACTCCATTAGTCATTGGCTGCTCGTTCTGAAAAATGCACCTTTATCCCTAATCTGCCAATAAACCGAACCTCTGTCCATGCCAGTGCCTTTCCCCAAACAGGTGACCTTATTTATTGTTTCATCAGGAACCTGCCTCCAGTGCATTCATGAACAGCAACTCCAATTTTATTTGTTCAGTTTGGCGACCTAGGCATCTGAAATTTCCCATGCTGTGAAATTGCACATGAATATCTCTCTGCTCATAAGATGATTCTTAAAGCCTTCTTGACCATGCTTTAGTTTGCATTGTCTTTCCTTTTGACTAATGTTTATAAAGAGATGGATGCTTTCTTATATTAAAAGCAATAAATAAATGCAGTTCAATACACACAGATACTCAATTTACAATTTGACTTACGAACACTCATATTTAAGAACACAATTCCATACAGGGGTGTAATTTTAGAGACCTTATGAATATTTCCTGTGCTTATGAGCAGCTGCTTTAGATTGTCCTGTGTTATGTTTTGTAGTATGTACAAATTGATTTGCAAACAGTCTACAGAACAGAATCCATTTTGCAACCTGGGGACAGTCAAAAGGAATATTTAATGAAAATCTTAAGATTTCCTCTTTGAAATGGGGAAAGCTATCCTATACCTTTTTAGGTTGCTTTTTCAAAAGCTTTTTCAGTGTTAGATCTCATTGTCCTCAAGTCATCCATTAGCATGTACACAGTTAATTTATTTTGCTCAGCATGACAGCATATTTTTATATACATGATTTTACTTTGGAATCTGTCACTGAACTTTGGAAATTAATAAGAGCAAGTCATACCTTTTAGGAATTGAAACTTGAATGAGAAACAAAACAGTAGAAATAAACTAATATTGAGAACAACCTAGAAGTAATCTTGCCATCTGCCCTTTCTACTGAGAATATGTTGAGTAGACAACAGTTAAGAGAAAGTGATGTCTTTGTTTGAGAAATACATGGATGAAATACAACTCCTCTGTGTCATACCGAGTTTGATGAGTCAATGCTGTCAATGAAATATGATCAGGGAGTTGGTGGCTGTGCTCATTTAACTAGTTGCATCAAAGATATCTCATCAGCTTGCTGCTTTTGCACTTTAAATAGTAGTGCAGTGCACTAAAATAAATTGCTGAAATCTACACAGCAAAAGCGACTTATTCAAATTCTCTAACTTGAAATGTTAGATGGCTGAAGTTAATAGCATGTGCATCAAACTTTTTTGTAATCTGTTCATCATATAATGATCAAACACAAAAGAGATCAATTTGCCCATCTGGCCTATGCTGGAACTGATCTTTTCCATCATATATTTATCTAAATTCTTTTTTCAAGATGTTGGCCTGATTTTGATGGTTGGTGGCTAACTAGTAGCAGTTACTATTGACTTAAGCATCTCTAGCATGAGGTAACAGTATTTTATCAACAAGCAACACAATCTTTTGAGGAATTCTCACAAACAGCAAGGCAAGAAAAGAAGTAACAAGAAGAATTTGTCATTTTTTAAATTGATGTACAGAAGTAGAATAAAAATTGGGACATACGTATGGGAATCAAGGTAAAGGTGCTATAATTTTTGCAGTTTATTACTTGAAAAACCTATAGAATTTATTTTGTCATTGCATGGCAACATCTGGCATTGCACAAATATCAAATGAACCTTTTGAACTGAATGATTATTCAGTAATGGCTATGACTTTGAATGCAATTTTTTGTAAAAATTGGTATTCTTTCAACAGGATGTAACTGTTTAAAGGATTTTTTATGCTGGGAAGTATAGCTTAGTGATTTTTAATTAGCTTCCATCATTGAGGATTTCAGCAGCCTATCCTGTTAAAATCACTGACAGCAACTTCTAGATTTCTCTGTGTAACTCCGCATGTGGATGTCAAAAGCTGCTGTTAGTTGTACAGTTATTATAGTGAGAGCTGAATATTTTACTGTCATTACAGATGTAAGTGCAGAACCCAACTAAATCTGCTCCCACTATCCTTCCAAGCAGTGCATTTCACATCTTCACTTGCTTTGTCAATTTTGTTTTCCCAATGCTGTAACTGATTCATTACCTTGAATCTGTCTTTTTACCAACTCTCCGAGCATATTTCTCCTTTTATTTCCTATTAAAGAAGACTTACCATGATATTTGTGCTATCAGTTCTCCCTTTAGTTTTTCTGTTTAAAGAAGGACAACTCCAATTTCTCGTCTCATCAGATAACTGAAGTCATTCATCTCTGATGCCACCCTAATAAGTTTTCTGTGTACTTTGTCTGTGATCTTAACATTTTTCCTAAACTGTGATTGATATTCGGAGTTGGACCTCATAGTTCTGCTGGGTCTTAATGTAATAATGTACTCTTTTTGCCCCCTCTTTATCAAGCCAAGAAAAGACTGTCAACAGCTTTCTCAACTTATTCTTCCAATGTAAGGGATGAATGTCTATCTACATTCAGGTCACTGTTCCCGCAACCCCTTTTACACTCTACCATTTAGTTTACATTGCCTTTTCTCATTTTTCTCACAAAATGAATTACATTTAGGTGAGCTTAACACACACAAGACATGATTATAGACCACGCGAAACTGGTTTTTATTTCAGAAATATTATGAATATTCAATGAATCAAACATGTAATTACACTTCTAATCATTATTTTTGATTTTAATCCTTAAGTTGCACTAATGAAGTAGTCTTATCTTTCATTGCTAAGCCAAAGCCTGCATGCAAGCTTCTAATGCTGAGTGATGCTTTGACTAATTCTAATTATTGAAGCATTCATTTACTTTTCCCTCTGGTAACAGCTGTTCCAATAAATGGTATCAATGGCTATTCCAGACAGGCTTTGTCTTGTAATATAGTGGCCATCCTTTCAGTTTACTTTTCTTTCTACAGGGGCGAAGTTAGTAAAGCGTGGGCATTGACGGAAAGCCATCAATATAGTAAAACCTTTTCAGACCACCAGATTTTTTTGTCAAGAATCTTCCTTTAAAATATGCTTTTACACATATGAAATATAAAGTGGACTAACACTATAATGCATTTGAACATTCTTTTTTGGAAACAGATGTTGATAATGAATAATGTTTGTGTTTCATGCAGTCCTCCCCATTCAGAAGGAAAGACTGTTTCTGGGACCTTGCCTCCAGTCAAATCCAAGGCAAACTTTATTGAAGCAGACAAATATTTTCTCCCTTTCGAGTTGGCGTGTCAGTCGAAGTGTCCCCGCATAGTCAGCACGTCTCTTGACTGTTTACAGGTTTGTATTGCTGTACTTGGGTCTGAAGTATAAACAAGTCGGATGGTTGAAAAAAAACTGGAAGGAAGCTGTAAATAATGGCTTGCGAAATGAAGTTTTTGTTTGATGCAATTTATATTGCAGTGTAAACTCTCTTCCATTATTATCTATTAGAAATCACTGACAAGCCACAGCTGCGAATACTAGTAGAAAGTACACTGCATACATTTTCAGGTATTACAGATATTTATGACCAAGCAGTTAGCACTAAATCTTTATCTCTTTCCCTGAGCCAGTGTGTAGAAGTTTAGTTTGAAATAGTCTCTCTCGGTACATTTTAATGTATCTTGGGTTTTTGTCCAGTAGTTGCACATAGTACAGAGGAACCCCGATTATCCGAGGGACACGGTTGGGGAGTATTTCGTTCGGTTAATCAAATTCCGGATAATCTAATGCCGGATAATGTAGTTAGCCAAGCATTGGGACCATGCGATCTTGTTCACATAATCCGAAATTCGATTAATCAAGTGCCAAGTAATCGAGGTTCCTCTGTATATGAACCTCATCAGAGTGATTTTGCAGAATGTTGACTTGCATATGATGTGCCAGCCTGCATTTCCTTCCCATCAAGGTCATGGTTGGATGCTGTTTGCCATTTAACATTACATGGCCTATTGGTGTTGCTTGTAGATGGGATATTTAATTACCCTAATCCACCGAGATTCCTCAAAACGTGGATACATAGTACAGAAGGAGGCAACTCAATCCATTAAACCTGTGTGCTGTCTCTTTGAAAAAGCTAATCCCATTTCCCCCTATCTTTTTCCAGAATCCAGATTTTCATTTTGTCTTCATGTACATAAGCAGTTTCCTTTTTTAAAGTTATATTGCACCTGCTTTCAACATCTTTTGACATACTCCAGATCATAACTAGCTGCATGAAAATTTTCATTTCCACTGTGGTACTTGGCTAATTTATCTTAAAGCAGTGTCCTCAGTAACATCATATTCTCAACATATTGACATTGTTACCAATGAAGCTTTTCAAAATCTTTTAAAGTTTTAAAACATCTATTTAACTTCCCTTAATCACCTCTGCTTTAAAGAAAAGAATCTTAGTTTCCATAATCTCTTCACATAACAGAAATTCCACATCCCTGATACTGTTATAGTAAACATCCTTTGCATGTTCTTCAAAACCTTGACATCCTTCCTAAAATATGATCGGTAGGTTGAATGCAATGTTCCCAGCTGAGGAGTGATCAGTTTCATGCAACATGGTACTCATATCTTTTATTTACTGGACTGAATATATCCACAAACTGTATTATATGTTTTCAAGCGTAAACTTAGGATACAATAAGAAAAGAGAGGGTACTTAAAAGATTGGCACTTCAAAACACTACCATATGTTATGAATGTGTAGATGTCCTGTACCTTTAAGAGAGTTGGAAAGCTAGCAAGGCCTGCCTGACACAGCACAAAGTGTTCTGAACAAGGTACCAGTGTAATATTTGGTCGAAACAGCTAGTAGCAGCTGGGTTACCATGAGACACAAAACAAATTCAAATTTAGCCAATCAGTTTAAATGATGCCCCAACATACCAAAATCCAATCAAGTTTGAATTTAGTATTTTGATAATATTAAAACCAATGAAACAGTCTGGTGCTTTGGGGTATAAAACTGGACATTTTTGAACAGTTGAGAGAGAACTGCCAAGCCACCAATATGTACAGACAGCCAACAGAACAACTGTCTGAGAGGTACCTGGCTATAAGAAGTTTGCGTAGCAGAACATCGAAAAGACGACAGAGGAAAATCTGCAGAGGAAGATACAAAGAGAAGATCCGACCGCTGACTGATTTTGAAAGTTGAATTTCTTTTTAAAATTTTAATCAGGATTTCTTATTGGACCAGTATTGTAGAGTGGGAGGTAAAAGGTAGGTTGAAGAGAAAGGGGTTGCAATTAGTTGTTATTTTTAATATTTTCTGTTGGACTTAAAGAATAAAGTTGTTAATTTTTACTTTAAATAGTGACCTCTGGGATAAACCTTTGCCTCTCTAATTTTAACAAATTACAGCATAAGGTGAATCTTTTCTGTATGGCTGGTTTAAATTAGAAGAGGTTTACCCCGTGTGGTAGCACACTTTTCCTGGCTAACATTTTTGTCTCGGGTTTGCTGCAGTTCTCTAGTGAAGCTTGGTGCAAACTGGAAGAACAGCATCTCATTTTCCGTTGGCCATTCTTTATCTCTCATTCTCACTCTCTCTCCCTCTATCGCCACCCCCCCGCTCACCTGCACTGACACTCGCTTGCCACTTGCCAGCACTCATGCTAGCTCGCCCGCTCGCACTCACTTTGGATTGCTTACAGTCACTCTCGCTCGTTCGCCCACACTCTCTCTCACTTGCCCGCTCTCGCTCACCCGTTCGCCCACACTCTCACTCGCTTGCCCGCACTCGCTCTCGCTCGCTCGCTTGCCCGCACTAGCTCTCACTCGCTTGCCCGCACTCGCGCTCGCTCGCCCGCCCGCACTCGCTCTCGCTCGCCCGCCCGC